>NW_015628351.1:3359833-3368926 GCF_001515625.1 Sinocyclocheilus rhinocerous
TATAACAAAGTATATAGCAGATAGCAATGATCTACCACTACTTAGCCATGGCAATTTAGACTACAAGCAAAGCTTAATTACACGTGTTAATTACAAGTGTTACTATTGTCATCGAGGTTAACCAAACGTGTCACAACAATATTTGCCAAATTCAGATGTTATTGTAACAGGATGGTGGTTACTGAAAAGGTATTTCTCAACAATCTATAATCAGAAATGGAAAAAATAGCCTATGTATATATAAATAAAAATAACAGTTGAAACTGAGGGATTTCAAATGTTGTAATGAGGTACAGACATTTACAATAAGGAAAGATAGCAATTATAGCACAATCTGTCCAAGGAAAGGCAACAACAACAATGCTAGTAAAAATGAACTACTTACCAAATCTAAACACAGTGTTGACACGTTCATGATGAGATGTTGTTCAGTTTTAGCTCAAGAGTCATGAATGACGAGCAATAGTATGATTTGAATTCATAGACTTACAAATTGATGAAAACATGAAATACTCCAACTCTGCTTCATGTCAGCATTTGTGGCATCCACCTTCTGCCTCACTCTGACAGAGTATCTGTTTAGACAGGAAGGTGAGTAACCAACCCAGAAAGCTTTAAAGTACACGATGTGAGAAAGTGTAGATGTGAAACAGGAAAGCACGTCAGACTAATAACCTCAGCATACAGCTGGTTATCAGATCAATTATTAGGTCTTCCATTTGGTTAACTTCTGCTTACATGAATTCTTTCATTTCTTCACCAACCTAACTAACATTCAATAACATAATAAAAAATATGACGCTATGACTAACCAAATTACATTTTGAAACAGTGACATCAAGTGGAGGGAAAAAAAGTCTTCATTTTTCCTTAGTAAGCTACTTTTAGTTTGAAGCAGTATTTTAATTTAAAATATGTATGGAAAGATATTAGACTACTCCTCCCCTTATTAGTTATTGAACAACACATGTTAGGCACAATATTGCTAGTTATGTTGTCAGTTTCCGTGCCGCCAGCAAAAATTGTTTCACACTAAACGACAACAGAACCATTCTCGTGTCAGCAAGCTGTGGTTCATTCCTAAATGAATCAGTGTTTTGAATAAACGATTCAGTGACTCACTCACAAAGACGGTCACTTGTCGCCACCTACTGGGCATAACGATGTAAATTGGGGAAAGAAATAAAAACAATATATATATATATATTTATATATATATTAAGTGTAATAATATATAAATAACACTGTCTGACAGTCTGGAATGCGCACACGCTGACGAGCGAAATGATACAAACAAAAGACTGAAAAGTCTGAGTGCTGCGGAAACTCCTCCCAGCCAATCAGATTCGAGAACTGGAACTAATTGTTATAAACAGTGTAAATGCTTTTATTCAGGTTTAAATATTATTTAACAACACTAAATCAACCTAAATACATTAGCTCACTTGAGTTTAAATTAACAAAACTAAATTTAAAGTATAACTAGAACTTTAAGTTAATTTCAGCAAGCTACCTCTTTTTAGAGTGATAAAGGGACTCCACTAGGAACTTTGATGTATATGAATCAACTCTGTGGGCTTGAACCTGTGATGTGCAGATTACTAGTCCAGCACTGAACTACCACCAACACACCAAACCTGTAGGCGTGACTTGATGTCAGTGATTTCATTTGATGGTCAGTCTGTCTGTTTGTAGGGGTTGTAAAACCTTTAAACCTTTCTAAGCTTTAAAGCATTTTACACAAACCAACATCAAAGTTTTTCTCAACAAACTTTGCTCTTTTTTAGTTTATATACTGTATATTTGTTTGAATGGTAATTTGACCTTTATAACAATAGCATTTATTACACATTCGATTGTTGTGCTTTGCACTCTAGTGAATTTGTTAATGTGGAAATAGTGAAACTGTCATTATTTAGTGGTGATTAAATTACCATATTATTTACATTTACTATAACAAGCACTGGGTGCATCAAACTAGCTACTATAATATTTAATAAAATTAATATGGCTTAACTTGCTAGAAGCCACCATTTCCATATAGGCTATATATATATATATATGGTTTTATAGCGGGAGGAGTAGGTTGTAATAAATCATGGTAATATATTAAATTTTGCATGGAAAAGCCTCAATTATGTCTCAAAGTCTCAAATGCCTCTCTTCTGTACTTAATGGAACTGTAAATAGAGTAAATATGGTTACTATATTAAAGTCTCAGAGGTAAAAAAAGAAAGAAGGGAGACAGAGATGCCCGACCAATTTCTTAAGCCTACAAGCAATGATCCCGTATCTGTGTGAGACAAGAAGCCTCATATGGGCTCAAATGAGAGATTTTGGCGTACAGCACCCAGAAGTAAACAGGCTGACCCGGAAGCTGTGCTGTCTGGAGGCGCATAGAGAGCATCCAGCCTCTTCTCTGCTTTATTAAAGCCTCTCCTGCGAGGAAAAAAAACCTCTCTGACATCGATATATAAGGTTTGTGCGCTCATGGCGTCTTTTTCCTTTTTCCCACACTGAGCTATCGTGCACATTACTGCATTGTATGTCACATAACTGTTCGACGGGCGCGATTGATCTACCACAGGTTGCACAAAGCGAAATATAACATTAAGAATGGCAATATTTGAATGCATTGTGCATGCATGTACTAATGGTTTCAATGTGCATTCGCTATAACGCTGTTATAAAGCGATCGGGGCGGCAGATATTGTAAAATTACACAGCCGTGCGCAGCGTTTCGCCAATTGTAAGACATTTTTGCACGGCATGATTGTCGGAAGTGTCAGGGTTTTTTTCAAGGGGGGCCGGGCAATTCAAAGGTCCTATAAACAAACACACACACACATAACCACAAACATCTCGTTGCTCGATCGGTTTTTCCATGAAAAAAATGGACCGAGTCGAGTGTGAATTTTTGGGCTCTGCAGAATATGGCGTCCTTATGAAAATATAACAGGCTGCCATTTTATTTTCTTTTGTCTGAAATGTTTTTGGTGAAACTGTGCAGGAATGAATCGGAGGTGATCAGTAGAGATGAGAGATAACAGTGTTGTGCAGCTGCTGTATGGGGAAATCACAAAAGTTTTGTGACTGTTGTTTTCCTCTAAAGAGGCGTCAGGATTTTTGTACTTTAGATCATACGGATCAGCTTTTTCTTTAAGAGGCATTTGGGTTTTGTTGAATTTGGTCACTTTTTTATAGTTTTGATTAAGTGCTTTCAGATTTTAATGAAATGTCTTAAATACTGATGTTTTGAATACTGACTCACTTCAGTCAGACTTGAGTCACATGGCAAATATTACAATTCTTGACATGAGCTGATGATGACTGAAATAATTTCTAACAAACAAACCAAACACATGGTAACCATTAAGGTCAGAAATTATGCTAAATATAAATATAATATGAATGTTGAATGTATAGCAAATGTTGTTTTATTTAATTTTATAGATAATTGTTTCAATTGAGATATGCAAGATTGGAATGGAACTAATTATGATATGTCAAAATGACTCATCTATTGTGAGAACAACTAAAACGAGCACTGATGGTCGTGTGGCATATTCGTCTATTACAGTTTCAATAAATTATTATAGACATATGATTGAAAATAAAAAGAAACTAAAGACCTGAGGTTTTAGGTCTGGTTTTGTAAAGAGTACTTAATATTATAGATATTACATTACACGGTCTGACTTATTTACATTTTATTAGTAAGAAATTGACTTATTTCATAACTAACTAACTCAATTTGGCTTATGAACACTAAGATTTAGGTGAGAAATATGTTTCTAACTAAGTCCTTTTAGGCTAGTGTGTGCTTTTAATCTGCTATATATCATATTATGATTTGACCCTTATTCTGTTTTATTAGAAGGATGGCAGAGTCTCGATTCAATAATCCATATTTCTGGCCACCACCTCCCTCTATGCCTGGTCAAGTGAGTATTGTGTTTTATAAAAAGTTGCCTGACATGCACTAGCATTCTTCAGTATATTTGTAATAGTTCATTTGACACATGAATTGTTTTCTAGTCACTATTTTTGACTGTTTCACTTTAATTCACCAAAAACTAAACAAATGCCATAGTGTTTATTAATTCATGAAAACTTCCTGCAGAAGAGTAATTTGTACATACTGTACCACTGATTACAAAGCGAAACTGTGTGGCATTTAGTGATTGTTTGAACGTAAGAAAGCATGACAGTATGCACGTTTGCTCAAATCTGTACATGCCAATGTGGTTTGCCAGAGCGAGCACCGAAACCTTGATATGAGTCCCCCCCCAGACTTTCCCCCTTTTTTTTGCTCGGTTTGGTTTTGTGTCTCACATCACATGGTGTCCATGCCCCCTGTTAAACCTAACCAATGACTTTTACAGCTGGATAACCTGGTTCTTATCGACAAGATCAAAGAGCAACTGATGGCAGAAAAAATTAGACCTCTGCATTTGCCGCCCACCACTGTTCCCTCTCAGCAGACTCTGCTGGTGGCCTCTCCACCTTCAGATGGTGGGCAACATGTGATGTCTATCCCCAAGCTGCAGCAGGTGCCGGGTCTTCAGGCTCACAACTCCTCTCAGCCTGACATCGCCCTGCACGCCCGCCCAGCATCCAGCACCATCGCAGGTACAAGGTTCACATGTAATGCTTCACCATTATGCACTGTACATTTTGGTATTACATGTAGTAATGTATTATGTGGGTCAACAATGGCTACGTTTACATGCAACCAAATAATCCGTTTGTAATCGGATTGACGGATCAATCGGACTGAAAAGCCTTCATGTAAACACCTTAATCGAGCCGACTGAGCTCGATCGGATTGAAGGGGGTGGTTTATTCCTTTTCTAATACGATTGAGAGTGCATGTAAACACTCGATCGGATTGAACCCCGAAACTGAAAAAACTGCGCATGTGCAATGACGTAGAAATAGCATAATGACATATGACGCGCGGAACGAGCGGTTCTTCCTTTTGAATAAAGTGTTGTATAAATGCGTGTTCTGTCATTATAAAACTTTTCTTTCACTCAGCAACTGTGAAGTGGAGCAGGACAACCTCCCACCAGTCCTTAGGCAACCCGTTTTGGGTTTGGGGAGGGGGATTTTTACTGTGTGATAAATATGAGCAGCACGGCACAGCGGTTTATATGTATTATTTATCCATAAATGGATAAATATTAATTCTGCTGTTAAAAACAAATAAAGAAACAGTGTAGGAGAGAGGTTATTATGTGCAAAACAGTGAGAAACTCTATATTTGTGCAGTGTGCGCATGTAAAAAAAAATCTATTCCGATTTGAAGCTTGTGACATATAAACACGCACATCAACCCGATCACTTTCTTTAGCGTTCATGTAAACACTACATTCAGATTCATCAATCAGAATTAATTCATATATATATAATTCATAATTCAATAATTATGCATAATTGACATGCAATATCCTTAAATACATGTAATGTGTAACAAGGACACTAAAATAAAGCATTACCTACAATTCTCCCAAAATCATAATCATGACAAATGTCTCATTAAAAAATTTATTGTTAAAAAAAAAAACTTAATAACATATTGTGGTGTAATTTTCTATCAATTTATTATTATTATTATTTAGTAATTAATGTATTTAGAGTAAAAAAAATAACATTATTAACTATATTTAACTACTTCACTACTTGTTAATATTCTATAAAACCATGTGGTGCAACCAATACATTTATGTGCTTCAACCAATATGCAGAACAAAACATCATAGTCATGTGGTGTGACTCCCCAAAAATATAATATTTTTGAATTATTAATTAATAATGTTGTATTTGTAATAATATTGATATTTGTAAATAGGCATATGACGGTATCAAATTTTCATGCTGCGATTAATTGCTAATGCTTTTATCACGGTATACGGTATTATCACAGTATTGACATTTAGTTGCAAAAAAGTGTTATCATAAACTAACAGGTTTAATAACTTTTTTCTTATAACAAAAAGAACTGAACATGTACATACAATAAGGTAATACACAAAAAAAGTATAAAGTAAAAAAAAAATTCATACAGATTAAAGTGCAAAAGAATTATAAAGACCAATAAGTAACACTTTACAATATGATCTCATTAGCTTACCTTAGTTAATGCATTAACAATAATAATGAGCAATAGCTACATTTGCTACAGAAGTTATTAATCTTTGTTAAAAAAAAAATACAACTGCTAGTTCATTAAATAACACAGTTGCACCTTTTGATTTTAACAACGTGTTATTACATATTGAAATGACCTAAGATTAATGAATGTTTAGAAGAATTTTTCATTGGCAGTTTATGTTAACTAATGAATTAACTAATGTCAATTAATAGAGCCTTAATAGCCTAAAGTGTGACCAAACAATAAAGAATCAAAACATTTTCAAACAATATCTAGGGCAAGTTGTAGTCCAGATTTTTAAATAAATAGCCTTTTAAGTCTAAATATTTAAGTATTTGGTGCTGTGATAAACACCACTGTGAATACAAAAATCTGAATGGATGTTTAAACCATAGATATGTCATACCTTTTTTGGAAAGTAGTGCAGCTGCTTTGTTTACAGGGTTTCCGAGGTAACGGCTGCATTTCTGCAGTTTAGCGCCATCTGCTGTCAGAGAGTGAATGTGCACTTTCATTCAGCGCGTCTCCTTCACTGCTCCGCCATGCGCTTCTCATCCATGCTTGTTTACATGAGAGTGCGCATGCCTCTTTGACGCAGCATACAGCGGTGTTGTGCATTTTTAACCATGGGAAAAGTATTCTTAAAATGTATTCTAAAAATCTGTATTGTTAAAAAAAAAAACTTAATAACATATTGTGGTGTAATTTTCTATCAATTTATTATTATTATTATTTAGTAATTAATGTATTTAGAGTAAAAAAAAATAACATTATTAACTATATTTAACTACTTCACTACTTGTTAATATTCTATAAAACCATGTGGTGCAACCAATACATTTATGTGCTTCAACCAATATGCAGAACAAAACATCATAGTCATGTGGTGTGACTCCCCAAAAATATAATATTTTTGAATTATTAATTAATAATGTTGTATTTGTAATAATATTGATATTTGTAAATAGGCATATGACGGTATCAAATTTTCATGCTGCGATTAATTGCTAATGCTTTTATCACGGTATACGGTATTATCACAGTATTGACATTTAGTTGCAAAAAAGTGTTATCATAAACTAACAGGTTTAATAACTTTTTTCTTATAACAAAAAGAACTGAACATGTACATACAATAAGGTAATACACAAAAAAAGTATAAAGTAAAAAAAAAATTCATACAGATTAAAGTGCAAAAGAATTATAAAGACCAATAAGTAACACTTTACAATATGATCTCATTAGCTTACCTTAGTTAATGCATTAACAATAATAATGAGCAATAGCTACATTTGCTACAGAAGTTATTAATCTTTGTTAAAAAAAAAATACAACTGCTAGTTCATTAAATAACACAGTTGCACCTTTTGATTTTAACAACGTGTTATTACATATTGAAATGACCTAAGATTAATGAATGTTTAGAAGAATTTTTCATTGGCAGTTTATGTTAACTAATGAATTAACTAATGTCAATTAATAGAGCCTTAATAGCCTAAAGTGTGACCAAACAATAAAGAATCAAAACATTTTCAAACAATATCTAGGGCAAGTTGTAGTCCAGATTTTTAAATAAATAGCCTTTTAAGTCTAAATATTTAAGTATTTGGTGCTGTGATAAACACCACTGTGAATACAAAAATCTGAATGGATGTTTAAACCATAGATATGTCATACCTTTTTTGGAAAGTAGTGCAGCTGCTTTGTTTACAGGGTTTCCGAGGTAACGGCTGCATTTCTGCAGTTTAGCGCCATCTGCTGTCAGAGAGTGAATGTGCACTTTCATTCAGCGCGTCTCCTTCACTGCTCCGCCATGCGCTTCTCATCCATGCTTGTTTACATGAGAGTGCGCATGCATTTTTCATGCAGCATACAGTGGTGTTGTGCATTGTGACCAGTTGATGGGAAAATATTCTTAAAATGCATTCAAAAAATCGGAATAATTTGTAATAAATAATTATTCACGGTATTTTGAAGTGCCCACGATAACAATATCGTGCATATTCATTACCGTGATATATCGCATTACCGAATACCGGCACATGTCTATTTGTAAAAAAGAACTACTTCATATTATTACTTTTTACTTGATATTTTTCTATTCATTCAATTTAAAGGGGTCATATGACACGATATCATGTTTTCCTTTGTCTTTGGAGTGTTACAAACGGTTTGTGCATTTATAAGATCCATAAAGTCGCAAAGATTAATGTCTCAAACCCAAAGAGATATTCTTTCTAAAAGTTAAGACTCTTCCACACCTTCCAAAAATGCCTCATTAAAACACGCCCCCACAAATTTACGTTAGTATGTGGGAAGATTTGCATAACACCGCCCAAATGTATACGCAAAGAAAAACTTTTATTCTCGCTATAGTATTGTTGTCACCACCGCCATGTTGAGGTATTCGGCCATTCACAACGCACTGGTTAGTTGGCCAATCAGAGCACACCGAGCTTTTCAGAACGATGAGCTTTGTAAAAATCAACACATTTCAGAAAGGCGGAGAGGCAGAGAGGAGCAGGAATATACGGTATGTGGAAAATAATGTTTTTGAACCTTAAAGGGATAGTTCACCCAAAAATTAAAATTAGTCCATTATTTACTCACCCTCAAGCCATCCTAGGCGTATATGACTTCCTTCTTTCATATGAATCCAATCGGAGTTATATAAAAAATTATCTTTGATCTTCCAAGCTGTTTAATGGCAGTCAGCGGGTGTCGCAGTTCATCAGTCCAACAGAAGTGAAATAAAGCGCATCCATCCATAATAAAAAAGTGCCTCACACGGCTCCGGGGGGTGAACAAAGGCCTCCTGTAGCGAATCGATGCGTTTTTGTAAGAAAAATAACCATATTCAAAACGTAACAATCACTTTAATCTAGCTTGCGCCAACAGTTGTACACAGAAGCAGCTCCGGGAGGATGACGTAAGAT
>NW_015628351.1:3369291-3374285 GCF_001515625.1 Sinocyclocheilus rhinocerous
TTCGTCACTTCTGAGCAGCGCATGCGCAACGCCGACATCCTACGTCATCCGCCCGGAGCTGCTTCTGTGTACAACAGAGAGCGCAAGCTAGATTGATTATTACGTTTTAAATATGGTTATTTTTCTTACAAAAACACATTGATTCGCTACAGGAGGCCTTTGTTTACCCCCCGGAGCCGTGTGAGGCACTTTTTATTATGGATGGATGTGCTTTATTTCACTTCTTTTGGACTGATGCACTGCAACACCTGCTGACTGCCATTAAACAGCTTGGAAGATCAAAGACAATTTTTAATATAACTCCGATTGGATTGATCTGAAAGAAAAAAGTCATATACGCCTAGGATGCCTTGAGGGTGAGTAATTCATGGACTGATTTTCATTTTTGGGTGAACTAACCCTTTAAACCGCGTAAACACATTGCATTACCCCAAATACACAAAATAATGTTCTTTTTAGCAATATCATATGACCCCTTTAACTTTTCAAAACCATATGAACCGAACATAAAAACAAAGCATACATTTCTTACAATTTGGTACATGTATTTTAAAATACATGCTTGCTTTTATTCTTACATCATTTCAGAGCTGAATATAGATGACAAGTCTACAGTGAAGGCAAAGGGGTTATGGGAAGATTGGCATATGCGACAAGCAATGGACCAAGCCTCTAGAGCGAACCATCGCTCAGGTGGAAGAGACATGCATGTATAAACAAGAGATATTACGATTCCATGTGCCATAGACAAGTTGTAAAAACATTTTTGATTTTCAAAAACAGGTCTCACGCTGTCATCCCGCACAGAAAGCCACAACACCTCTGAGGCTATAACTCCCACAACCCCGACGTCTAGCAGCCAGAACCGCTTGGGCGGCGCACCTTCCTTAAACACCATTTCCGGCCTGGCCAGCGGTCCTGGCATGGAGCATATGAAAAGTGGAGGTCTGGTGGGGATGCTGGGACCACAGCCCAAAGCTCCACGGGGCCGCAAGAAGATTAAAGCAGAGAACAACACAGGCCCATTGCTGGTGGTGCCCTACCCGCTTCTGGCCTCAGGCCCTGACCAGGCGGTTACCATCGCCAAAGAGGGAAAAACATACAGGTTTAACACTTTTAGTAGTGATACATATCATGTATGACCTGTATTACATCTTTTAGTACACACAGAGTTTAATTTCAGTAACCAACTATTCCATTTTTGCATTTCATACAGGTGTAAAGTGTGTCCCCTCACTTTCTTAAACAAGTCAGAGATGCAGATTCATTCCAAGTCCCACACGGAGGCCAAACCCCACAAGTGCCCTCACTGTTCAAGGTCATTCGCCAACGCCTCATACCTAGCACAGCACTTACGTATTCACTTAGGCATTAAACCCTACCACTGCTCCTATTGTGAGAACTCCTTTCGCCAGTTATCACACCTCCAGCAGCACACCAGGTCAGCAGAACTCACAGCAAAGCCTTTAGTGCATGCACAACTGAAAACTATACAACCAGTTTAGAGTTCTGTAGAGTGTTAATATGTATGCATTTGTTTTTAAGGATTCATACTGGTGACAGACCATATAAATGTGCCCAACCAGGATGTGAAAAGGCATTCACACAACTCTCAAACCTACAGGTGATGACAACATAAAGATAACAAGGGCAAAAGTAAAATTACATTATACAAATGTAAAGATTAAATACACACATATATTCTCATTTTAAATTTTTTAAAGTATTTAAAACTATCTTTATAATTGTTATAAATTATATAATTAGGGGACAAGCACCGAAGGTGCGTAGTCACCTATTGTGTTTCTTGGCGTTATTATTAGGGGACAAGCACCGAAGGTGCGTAGTCACCTATTGTGTTTCTTGGCGTTATTATTCTTCTTCTTCCTCTTCTTCTTCTTCTTCTTCTTCTTCTTCCGCCGCAAGTCTATGGCAGCCCATAGAGGTGCTTGGCCCCGTGATTGCTGCTTGCAGCTATATTTTTGTTATATAATTGTCTTATAATTGTGATAAATATATGACAGTTCTAAAATGTAAAAATGTATGCATAATACAAAAGTCTGGGGGTCAGGTTTTTTTGTCAGCATTCAACAGAAATTAATACTTCAGCAAGGAAACATTAAGGTAATTAAAAAAGTGACAGTAAATACAATATATATATATATATATATATATACACCTGTATATGTCATATAAATGTTTTTTTGGTTTTTTTTTACTTTCAAAGAATCCTGAAATAAAATGTATGATTTTTCACAAAAATATAAAGTAATTTTCAACATTAACAATAATAAGAAATATTGCTTGAGCACCAAATCAGCATATTAAAACGATTTCTGAAGATCATGTGACACTGAAGACTGGAGTAATGTCTGATGAAAATGTAGCTTTGCCAACACAGGGGAAAAAAAATATTAAAATTGACAACAGTTATTTTGTAATGATTTTTCACAGTATTACCGTTTCACTGCACTCAAATAAATGCAGCATCAGTGAGCATAAAAAACTTTTCAAAAAAGTAAAAAAAAAACATATATATATATATATATCTTTAGTATGTGTACAGTATTTTATATTGCATGACACTTGAGTCTTAAAAGGTGTTAAAGTTTCTTCCTCATTTCTTTTCCTGTTCAGTCTCACCAGAGACAGCATAACAAAGACAAACCATACAAGTGTCCGAACTGCTACCGTGCATACACAGACTCGGCCTCCTTACAGATCCATCTCTCCGCACACGCTATTAAGAACGCTAAATCGTACTGTTGCAGCATGTGTGGTCGCGCATACACCTCAGTGAGTATCAATCCACCTCAACCTATGGGAAAATATGGGCCTCTTTTGTCATATTATAACATATTTTTTGTCATATTTCTTTTTTTTCAGGAGACCTACCTTATGAAGCACATGTCCAAACACACCGTGGTGGAGCATCTGGTCAGCCACCATTCCCCACAGAGAACAGACTCTCCCAGCATCCCCATACGTATTTCACTTATTTGAGCTTCCTCCCTCATGTTTCTCTTCCATTACAAGGTATTTTGTTCGCTGCAATGGTCTTCCGTTAAAGAGGTCCTATTATGCTCTTTTACAAAGTTTTGATTTTGTTTTGGAGGTGTACTAGAACAGGCTGTCATACTAGGTTGTTCGAAAAACACATTATTTTTCACATATTTTACATTATTACAACACCTCTCTCCCCAGTCTGGCATGAACGGCTCGAAGAGATCCTGTATCAAATGAAGGCCCGCCTTCTGAAATTGAAATGTGCTGTGATTGGTTAGCTGGGCCAGTGTGTGTTGTGATTGGTTAGCTGGGCCAGTGTGTGCTGTGATTGGTTAGTGTTGTAGTTTATGAAGTGATTTCTGTTAAATAAAATATCCCCTTTTGAAGTGGACTTTGAACTTTGTAACTTTGCAGATCTTTTTTATGCTCAAACAGCAACATTACAGACTAACTAAAGTTGAAAAGGTGAAAAAGCATAATAGGACCCCTTAATAGGATAATAGGACCTCGGAGGACATTTGAGTCTGATATTGTCTTTGCCCCTTTAGCTCTTAGTGATATTAAGCCTACAGGCCACAGACTCAACAAATGCTGTCTGAACTGAATGGTTTGATTCAACTCCAGACACCAGTCTAAAGGCCCGTTCACACCAAGCACGATAACGATAAAGATATAGTTCTAAAAATCGTTCTCAATATTAAAGAATAGCATAATTCACACCACAACTATAACGATAACGATACAGAGGAACGATATCGTTGTGATCACTTTCAAAACGATTTTTTCTCAGCTGATGAACGATAAAACACTGACAGCCAATCAGAATCCATCCTGCTGTAACGAGCTCAAGAATTTAAAGCGGCAGACGCATGTGCGCTTAATAAACAGACAATATCGTTCGCTGGTGTGGACGCTAATATCGTTATATTTAATATCGTTATCTTTATAGTTATCGTTCTTGGTGTGAACGGGGCTTTAAGGATTTGAATTGATTATTCCAAAAACAGAGCGTCACAGTTGTGACCATTTTAACATTTGTTTCAAAGGTGTGTAAGGGAGACTTCCAAAGATACTCTTTAAGCACTTTTCAGCCTCGTGGTTTTGGCTCAAAGTCGAATGAATCTTTCAGAATGGGAGCAGCTTCTCGCTTTGGGCAGCTATGAGAGATTAAACTTAGTTTACCAGAATATCGTGTTTTATTTTACTGTGGATGTGACAATTCTTCGACTTTAAGCTTCTATTATTCTTTTAGGTCATGGTGAGACATGAAAGGTTACGTTTTGAGTTCTGTTTGCCGTAACACAGTTGCGGTAAAGTCAGTTTTGTGGATTTTATAAGAATGGTCATTGCACGAGTATTTTGTACTCTCAAAGGTGAAGGAATTCCAAGAAATCCCCCACTAACATAAAAGAGTGTCAATAAGATATGACACTCTCTAAAATAATGACTTGTGTTACTTGCATCATAGATGTTTTACTTGTTTCAGTTTTTGTGACAAGGCCTTTTTTGTGTGCAATGCAAATTTCATCCCTTCCAATCACAGTATTTTAAGGAAAAAGTGTCCTTTTTGTCATTTTTTAAAAAATAAATGGCATAATTGCATGATAACAATGTCCATTAAATGGATTTTTTGTCATGATGTAACAGAAGAAGTGTCACACAGGTTCAGTGTTGTTAACTGAATCACACATTTAGGGTGCAGCGTGACCTCTGAACTCCGTTAAGTGTTAATGCCCTCTATTCTTACCAACATAAGCGATGCAAAAGCACCTTGAGACATTATGTTACACCGATGGAAAGTGTTCATAGGTTTTTTTTTATTATGATGTAATCTAAAAGCAGTGGCCTATTTTAAAATGTTTTTATTTGTCAAATTAGAATCTCGTATACCAAAATATCAGTAATCATGTTTTAAGAAAATCAAGTGAAAAAAAAGCTAATTTTGAATGTAGTCATGTACATTTCCACCGGTGCGTTTCTGTTAAGTT
>NW_015628351.1:3374590-3383973 GCF_001515625.1 Sinocyclocheilus rhinocerous
TATATATATATATTTGCTCCGACAAGCAAACCATCATACAAGCTGATAAAACATTTTTAACAGTAGTTGGCAGCAGTATAAAATGTTCTTACTGAGTTAAAGCACATGTGGTCTATCGAATCGTTCTAGCCAAATTTGATCATACATGATCATACTTGCCGTATGTGATTTCAACAGGCCACAACACTGCAGCTCTACAACATTCATTTATTTTTGTGGTCATTTTTACCAGTCATTTGTTAAGCATTTTTTTTTTTTTTCTTCTTCATGTATATTTAGGAAACTTTTTTTGTCTATATGTTTGCAAAGGACCAAACTTTTGCTCTCAAATTTCCCCAAAATATATATAATTGTGATTATATATACAGTTTAGCTGATTTGTTTGCCGGGAATAGATTATTACATTACAGTATAATCTTGGCTTGTTCAGCCCTCAAATCCACTTTAAATCAGTAAGATGTGTACATTTACTATAAAATATACCCTGTATTCATCATTAATAGTGCAAATTGCAAGGTTTAGATATACTTTTGTTTAGTATATTTCAACTTAATATTTGTTTTTCTGTAAGTACTGATCATTGTTTTTATAGGTATCCTTGTCATTTTTATGTGTATGCCTTAATTTTATCAGCGCTGAAATACCGGTTTCTTTCTCTTTCTCCCTTCATGTCAGTGTTTTTCAGTATTTGGTTTTCTTAAGCCTTTTTTTCCGCATGGAACCCAGTACTCGTTATTAATGAACTGTTAACATGTATTACGTAAGACATTGTTATGTATGTTCTGAAATAATTCACGTTTTCCTTCGTCTTGCATTGTGGTTCCATATAATGATTTTGTTTAATATGCACAGACAAGACTGATAGGTGAATTAAGAAAATATCAATGTCAAGAACACTTTGTATCTCTATCTTGTTTACTAAATTCAGACTGTTATACCTGAGCCTTTGTATTTTTTTTTTAAAAAAGCATTGGAGTCAATGTTGATACAATTCTGCAAAGTTACTTTCAAAAGCCCAAATGACGCACTATACACTGCACTCATACACTATGTACTCAAACATGTAGTGTATGAATAATATAAGGTTATTTTGTCATTCATAATCGGAGTCTGATAGCCCCTCCCCCTTCGCTACACAATTAGGGACTTTAAGCAACAACAGCTGATGGAACGGCAACGGCGATCTGACGTAAAATGTTAACTGCCGTAGCCAAAGAGCGGAAAAATAACTAAGCAACAGCAACAACCTAGAGGACGGTGGAACATTCAATCATTTATCATTAGCGTAATAAAAAATGTCATTTAAACGGGCAAGAGAAAGCTGTTTTTTGCATTAAAGACAACTTATTGTCAGAAGAAGAGTTTTTAGTCTTGTATGATGCCAATAAGTCTAAAAACCTAGATTTACCATGCAAAATATACTTGCCTCTTAATCTGTCACGTAGTAGCGACTACGGCAAATTAGCTGTACTCCCGTAGTAGACCATTACAGTGTACACGTCACGAAGTAGCACTTTAAAGTCGCGCATGCGCAATCGCACTTTCTTTGCCGTTGCCGTTCCATCTGTTGTTGCTTAAAGTCCCTATTAAAGCTGCGACAGTTGAGTGCATGAAGTGTCCAACGTTCCACACACAAAGTGCATCATCCGGGTTTTTAAAGTGCACTTTTTCTTTTAGGAATTTTCTGTGTGAACGCACTACTCGCACTATTTATACTACAAAACGTCATAGAATAGTGCACAAGTACGCGATTTGGGACACACCTTAAATTTGCAAGTGACAGATTAATTTCCACCACATTTGTTTCAAGGAAGTTCCAGCTTGAATCTTGAATGCTTTTGTCTTTAGATATAAGGCCTTACTTTGATGGCAATTGCATATGATGTTTTTAGGGAATCTTTGTGTTAACTGCTTCTTAATTTCAACATTTACTAAACCATTATTAAAATCAAAAGTTGTATCTGATAATACAAATCAGATTGCCCTGAGCTAGCATTAACTAACAATAAACAGTTGTATTTTTATTAGCTAACAATAACAGATTAATACATACTGACACAAATGTAGTGCCCTTTATTAATGTTATTTAAAGGGGTCATATGATGCGATTTCAAGTTTTCCTTTCTCTTTGGAGTGTTACAAGCTGATTGTGCATAGATAAGATCCCTGAAGTTGCAAAGACTAAAGTCTCAAAATAAAGTTTGCTAAGGGGAGTTTATTTAAGTGTTACCCAAAACTCGATATTACATGTTATTTACTGAAAAACTAAATAATTTTAGCTCAGATTGACTGAAGCAATCAAACAGTCATCATGAAAATAAGTTTATTAAGAAAATACATGCTTTGTGTACACTGAGTTTAAATGACATGAGCCCTATGTTAATATTTTGTGAATGTTGCATCCTAATATCGTATAGCAGCAGGACACAATGTACGATGCACTCATAATGTACAGGCACAACTACAGGATCTTGATCCTTTTGCCACAGTTCAAAACAGAGGCTGCTCACTGCAGAGCAAATGGGCGGAGCTTGATATCCAGCCCCTCCTCTCTTGAAACAGTGGGCGGAGCTTAACAGTCTAGTCACATCCTATCCCTAAACATAACTAGGACAAGCTCCACCCACTAGGTCCACAGATGTGGAGCTGGATGTCATTTGGCTCTGCACTTGGTTTAAAGTGATACAACAATTCTCCTCTATCAGATGACTTTGCTCCCAAATCACAGGTCATTCAGTCTCTGAGGACTATGTACAAAACACAAAGGGAGTGCAAAATATTATACAAATCTATAAAACTCCAATTTCACCCCATTCCATAAGTAAACAACAATACCATAAAACTGATAATGCTACCAAGTTTTCTTGTCAGTAGCCAAATCTTTTTTTTTTTCTCAGTGGAACTTAATACCAGCAGATCAACATTTTCTATGATAAATTATGAATCACAACACATTGCTCACATTAGTACTTAAAGCATATACTACACAGAAGGTCTAAATAAATATTTTGACATTTCATGGTTATGATTTCTGCCCACTCAATGGAAAAAATATAGTGTAGGTGTGAAATACAGTCACTAAATAATCTCTAAAAATAATTCTGAGCTACGACACAGATGATCAACTTACTAATGAAAAGATGATATACAGCAAGCTTTTATAGCGTTTGTCTTTACAGTGATCTAAACTCTGTCTTACAAATGTACACTACTATTCAAAAGGTTGGTGAGATATTTTTAATCATTTTTTATGTCTCCCATAGCATTGAGCGATATGCTTCATAGTTATATCGTCCTATCGTCAGCCCGTGAGATCGCCGATTTCCTATTTATTTACTTTTTTAATTACTTAGTTTCATAGCCGGAGAGTGAACAAACACCTAAAAGGCTAAAACAGGGTTCTCTTTTTCGGTGATAATTTTCCAGTACTGCAAAAAGGCTGGTATTGTTACGTTTTTAAAATTTCAGTATCGATGTGGTACAGAAGTACTAATAGCCTACTTTTGACAATAATCAAAATCATTAGTAAACAAGTTACTGAATTACTGAAATACTTCTCTTAAAGTTGAACATTGGATAGAAGGTTTGGAAACACATCAGGGTTCAAACTGTCAAAAGTCAGTAGAGATGCACCAATCTTGATTTTTCATGGCCGATTCCGATTTTTTACAAGCAAATTCCGATTTGTTAATTTTTTTTTAAGCAAGAGATAAGATAGAATGAAAATATGACTACATGAACAAGATGTTTTTTGCTCTATTACAGGGCAAACTTTCTGTAGCCATTTAAAATTAGAGGTAACCACTGCATTTTAATCACGTTCCAATAGGGCTGGACAATAATTCAATATCAATATATTTCGTGATATTTTTTTCAGTAACAGTGATATGATTTCCGATATTTCAGTGTTTCCCATACATTGATTTATTTGTGGCGTTTGAGTTCTTTGAATAAACATGAGTGCTGCACGTTTCAAAATCAAAACGCGGCGTGGGTGTTTAAAATAAATGTATCTCTGAAGGGAACCGACTGTCTTCAGAAAAGTTTTGATGGCATTTTCATTTTATCTGATAAAGTAGCATTCGTGAGTGGAGCTGCTTTGTGTACAGCTGTTACCGGGGAAACTGATGTTTCTGCCACTCCAAAAGCGCCTCCTGCTGGCAGATAATGAATTTGGTATTTTCAATAACCCCGTGTCCAGCAGCATGTTTTTGTTGTTGCTCACTCTTTTTTTAGGTTTTCTGTAGCAACTCTGATCACTTTTCATATTCTTTATCCAGGCTGAAGAACTTTTGTTTCAATCTATAAGAATAATCAGAATGTTAAGAATAATCAATGTTATACTGTTGTTTAAATATAGGCGAGTCTGAAAGTCTTATGTTTATTTGACAGTGATTTCACATTTCTTGTTTGTATGAAGGCTAAATACAAACAAAAGGTTAACATTAATTTATTTGCACCATTTTTTTCTAAAATATTATATAGTTTTATAAAAGGAGGTTTCATAGATTTGGCAAATTAATTTTTCAGAAGTTTGTATAGACATCTGTTGTGGGCATTCTTGACAGTAATTCTGAGGCTTTTTAAAATATTGTTCATATCGATATCAGAATTATATTGTATCGACCGAAATTAAGATATATATTGTGATATAAATTTTGGCCATATCGTCCAGCCCTATGATCCAAAGAAAGATTCTACATACATAAGCAGTTTCTGATCTAATTTCAAAATCTGAAGCAAAAACAGAATGGTCTAGCTTTATCTTTGGGAAATTATGCTACATAAAAAATATCTGCAGGAAACAAAAACAGCACACTGGTTGATTGAGAATGCAAATTCGCTCTCTGACAACAGGTGGTGCTTATGGAACAGCAGCGATACAGCATTTCCCTGGTTATCGCTGTAAACAAAGCATCACTTCGCCTAGAAAAAACTACTTTAGTATGGATAATACAGTGGCAAGATGAAAAGAAAATACCATCTAACACCGTGTCTGTTGCGGCATGGTGTAGACACGGTGTAAGCTTTTATGAGTTCCCCTCAGAGATACATTCATATAAACACCCCCAATTCAATTTTATGGATTTTCTTCCAATATTTCGCGCATTGTTAACAGTGAGCTTGCTCTGCCAGTATTTTCTCCTCTTTGCGTTCGTCTTCAGCATCTCTGGCCTTTGTTAATGTCCCGTTTACAGACTTCGTAATATTTCCACACAAATGACATTTTGGAAAATGCTTGCAATACAGTTTGTGTGCAAGTCCGGAACAGTGATCGTTTGAAATAAAACAAAAGAGCTGATTGTTAATCGCATGTTTGGAGCAGAAACTGGCCAGTTACGATTTATGGCAGTTCGAACATTTTCTACCACTAGCATTAGGCTATTTGTTTCGGGCTTGGCTAAAAAAATAAAATAAATAATAATAATAATAATTTTCCAGGACAACTACAAGATTTTCCAGGACATTTTCCATTTTCTCTCATTTTCCATATGTTTTCCAGGACTGAAAAATTTGTCATTAATTTTCCAGATTTTCCAGGATGCGTGGAAACCCTGTAAAACCAGTCTAATGTTAGTGTAATCTATTAACTACATATTATATATTTTTAAGTCAAGTGGCATATGGATGTCATAAAATATTTGTAATATGACTGAATCTGTATTTAACAATCACAATTTAATAAAAACATTGTAAGCTACTAATAACTCAGTTATTCAAACAGCAGCTACAGAAAATGACCAAAGAACATTTACATGATCAAAAAACATCTTCACTGACTCCCATTATAATCAGTGAAGCGTCTACACTGTATGATGAATAAATATCTTATACTTACATTGCATATACATCTACACTTTGTTTTTATGATGAGCGAATTCGCGAGTGAGCAGAATTCAGTCAACGCACGCGCGCTCTCTCAACAACAACACTCAGGTGTTTCAGCGATAACTAATCTGAATGCCTCTGATTGGCCATTGCAGTCATACAATCTACAGAATCATGTGATTAGTTATAACGCGCAATACTGTAAAAATGCAACAAAACAAAAAAAGTAATATGACAGAACAAATGAGCACTAATATTAATTAGATAATAATAATTATAATCGTCTTGATATTGTAAAAGGCATCAGCCACAGGCGATATCTCTGACTATCGTCGATACACGATACTATCGTCTATCGGCACAACCTTAGTCTCATAAGACCAATTAACACTGCACCGACAGAGTACAGTAAATCACCTCTCAGATGTTCTTTTGATCAATTTAATGTGTCCTTGTTAAATAAAAGTATTAATTTCTTTAAAAAAAAAAAACTTACTAACTCTAAATCTTTGAACAGTAGTGTACATGCTTTTATCTACAAAGAGTGTAGTAATCTGAGCTCCATGTAATATTTAACCAGGTTTTTTCACCCAAAACCAGCACAGAAAATGAGAAAAGGTCTACTGATACATGCAAGAGTTCCGACATGTACATTTACAGTACACCAAATCTCACTAAAACCTACAAACACTTGATTTCAAATACTTACCGTTTATCGAAAGGCAATAGTGCATTTCAGTTGTAAACACCTGCAGATTGTACCATCTGAACATCAAATTAATAGTGCTTTAAGTGCTTCTCCACATTCGTACCATTATGGGGTAAACGTATAAAAAATACATATGGCATCTTATCGATGTGACAAGGCTACTGACCATAGCATCCATTGAAGTGTAATGTTTGTGGATGATATAAAATCTCAGACCTTCTAGATTGACTCTGTCAGCCACAAAGGCAATGCAGCTGAATTCAACCCAGGTGATATGAGCCTGAGCAAAAATCCAGCTCTTCACATTCGCTTTAAAGTGTAAGGAAATTAACTGAAGACCAAACATGACTGACTGTCACAGTGCCAATTTGTCTGCGTTTTACCCATTTACAGTTCACTTATTTTTAAGCCTTGCTTGATCCAGTGACTTTTCAGATTGGCAAACCTTGTAATGGCATTTCACAGTCATCGCAACTCGCTCGGGCCTCATCGCTTGTGGCACTGAGACTCTCTTCCTGCTCTAACCTGCTGTTAGGAGCCACAGGTGAGGTCACGTTCAGGTAGCCTATCTCAGTGGACTGTGAAACGGGCACAGATGAGGAGATCTCCAGGCTTTTCACTCCAGACTCACCCACTTTGACTTTGCGAATGGCATCCAATATTCCGCATGAGTCACCGAGCCCAGGCTGGGGACTACAGCAAGATGCAATGTAAGATGTCACCATTAGTTTACGGAGAATGAAAAATGATCCCATAATGTACTGCAGCCTCATCAGAAAAATAAATCCAAAATGGCAGACGAGGCAAGAATATATACTACAGCTAAAAGGTTTGGGGTCCGTAAGGTGTTTTGGAAAGAAGTAAAATAGAGTAAAACAGTAATAGTCTGTTTAAGTATTAAAATGACAATTTTCTTTTTAAATATATTTTATATCCAGTATATATTCCTGCAATTGCAAAGCTGAATTTTCAGCAGCCATTACTTTAGTCTTCAGTGTCACATGATTCTTCAGAAATCATTCTAATATATTATTTATTTATTATTATTATCAATGTCAAAAACAGTTGTGCTGTTTAAAATATTTTTGTGGAAAATGTGACATTTTCAGGATTCTTTGATGAACAGATGTTTAAAAAAAAGCATTTGTTTGAAATAGAAATATGTTTACTGTCACTTTGACCAATTTAATGCATTCATGCTGAATAAAAGAATTCATTTAAAAAAAAGTTCTTAAAGACCCCAAACTTTGCATAGATTTAAGTAATTACTTAAGTAATAGTGTTTGTTATAGTGTAATTGCTATGCATTATATAACCCCAAATTTTGTGTATTATGTATTTTTGATTGGACTAGATTTTGGAACAGAAATATTGAGTAAGTTGGAAGGCAGAAAAAAAAAGATATTTCTGAATTATACCTTGGAGTTGATGTCCGCAGCTGGCTATCAGGATGAGCTCCAGAAGGAAACATTTTCTTGACCTCCTAAGACAGAAACGCACACAAAATTGTAGCATCAAGTGCGATCCAAATCATTTAAAATGTTTATTCAAATACTAATAAAAAGAACAACTGCTAAATAAACACATACCTCAACAGTACACAGCGACTGAAGGTTTCTCAATGCGCGATCTAAAATTCCTATCTGATTGGCCAGTGTTAGAGTTTTTTCTTGCAGCTGTTTATTCTCCATCTCCAGGAATTTAACTCTAAGAGAGTACAGGACAAAGAGACATTTAGCATGTTTCTGTGCTTTCCTGATAGATGCAGAAGACGACATAAGATCTTTACCTCTGCTGGATAGTAGTGGCAGTTCTCAGTCCATTATTTCCCACCTCCTCAGCTTCACTTATTCGCTGCAGAAGTTCTCGTCTCTCCAGGAGGAGCTGGTCGTTTTCTTCTGTCACAGTCCTAATCCAGTCCTTCTCCTGCTCATAGTGTAAAACACTGAAGATGAAGTGCAAGTTACGCATATAGTGTTAAAGGTCAGTATGAAATGTATGAAAACACTCACTTTCTCTGAGAGACTTGTAGCAAGAGCCAGATCATTCTCTAGCTGCTGGATCCTGTGTTCATGTTGGGTGACTGTCTTCATGAAGATCTGTTTAGCTCTGCGCAACTTGGTTTTGTGCTGAGACTGTTTCTCGTTGTATCTCCTGCAGAACATGAGTTTCACCATTTCATATTATCACATTGCATGTAATATCTGTACTTTTAATCTAGTTGTACTTTTAGTCTATTTGTAGTAAGAGTGAAGGTTGGAATACACTACACAACTTTTAAAATCTCAACAGATTTTAAAACACTAGGGACCAGATTTAATAACAGAATGCGTCAGCGCAAAGTCTTTTGGCTTTAAAATATTACTGTCAGGATTTACTAAAGACGCGCAGTGAAGAATTAGTGCTGAAAAGGCGTGGACAGTTATTTACTAGCGGAAGCGCAAGTGTCTGAGAGTGCAAGTGCAAGGCTGCAGCCAGACCCTCTTGGTTATTTTTGCGCCTGACCTTATTGAATATGCATTTGTGGTAGGGATGGGAAGATTCCCCGATTCGCTCGGTGCATCGGCATAAACAGTTATCGATGTGATGCATCGGTTTAAAAAGTGTGCATCGGCTACAAGTTGTCATTTATATCGCGATGCATCCTTTCTAACATATTTGCATCGGCACCGATTTATTTATATATAATTACTAGTGGATGCGCTATACTTTTATTATTTAGAAAGTGACCAATATTTTATATGTAGATTGATTTCTCCTCTCTAAACTGTTTCTCAAGCGCGCTCTCATCGCCGCTACTGCTCTGCGTGAATATGACGCATCACAACACCACGGAGACCCGAGG
>NW_015628351.1:3384009-3384316 GCF_001515625.1 Sinocyclocheilus rhinocerous
ACTAAGCTTGATCTAGGCCTATGTTAAATTTGCTTTATGGAACCAAATCATTTGATAATGAGTCAGACTAACTGAAATAAGCTTGGCTTATTTGGTTAACTTGTTTTATGAAACAGGCCTCGAGGCATTAAAAGTGATCATATTTTCTCCATTGCATATTGCATCGAATCACATTGTGTTGAATCGAATCGGATCGCACTGAATCCTAATAGGGGTGAATCATATCGCATCGCATCGGTAGCTGCTTCATATGTATCTTTAATGTATCGTATAGTTGGTTATGCATCGAGATGCGTATCGTATCGGC
>NW_015628351.1:3384511-3427421 GCF_001515625.1 Sinocyclocheilus rhinocerous
AATGAGTCAGACTAACTGAAATAAGCCTGGCTTATTTGGTTAACTTGTTTTATGAAACAGGCCTCGAGGCATTAAAAGTGATCATATTTTCTCCATTGCATATTGCATCGAATCACATTGTGTTGAATCGAATCGGATCGCACTGAATCCTAATAGGGGTGAATCATATCGCATCGCATCGCATCGGTAGCTGCTTCATATGTATCTTTAATGTATCGTATCGTTGGCTATGCATCGAGATGTGTATCGTATCGGCCTGAGTCATGAGATGCACATCCCTAATTTGTAGGAGTTTCCCTTGCAGATGCAAAATTTATGGGAGGAGAGTATTAAAATGAATCATGCAATGTGATTTACTAACGTTTGCTCTTATCAAATTACTGGTATTTGCGCCATTATTTAACGCCCCAAAAAAGCATATCTTAATTTTGCGCCTGAAATGGCTGCATTTGTTGTTGCTAGGAGGAGGCACAGCAGAAAACAGAGAGCATGTGGTAGAAGTGAGAGGATTTTTTCCACACTAATTAATTTATTTGGAATGCCAGAAGGACACATTATCCGATTTCGAACATATCCTTACGCTAATTTGCGCTGCGCTTGGTATATTGCGTTGGTCATTATGGAAATGAGATGTTGCGTCTGTGTTCTTTAATTTGCGTGTTGTCAGTAAATCACCCGCAGAAAGTTCCATGCCCATCAGCAATGTTTTGGAATTGCACTCTCGTGCTAACTTGCCCTGTTTAGTAAATCTGGCCCTATGTGTCATACACTATAATGTCCACCCATTGAAGAATGATACCGGATGTTAGTGTCAAGCTGCTGAACAACCAGCTTCAGTTCCTCCTGCAGTCTCTCAGACTCATGGTGGGAAGACAGCAGCTGTTCTTCCAGCCTGTGGCAGCTCTTCTGACTGCTTCTCTGCTGCAGGACACATTGGTAGTTCATTGTCAAGAGCTCCATTAGCACATAATATCAGCAGAAGTCAGATTCAGTTTCACCCCACAAACCTCTTCTCTAGCTGTGCTAAGTTCACTCTCCTGCACCTGCAGCCGCGTCTCCAGCTCTTGTGTGCGATGAGACATCTCTGAGTTTTTGCGTGTCAGAGTCGCCTCCTTCGCCCGCAATGAGCGCACCTGCTGCTGGAGTTCCTCATCTTTCTGCTCAAGTAATTTCCTGTCAGGAAACACAGAAGGTCATCTTAAAACCCACTACAAGTATATTGGCTTCTGACTAATGTTAATTTTGTTTATTTGTTATTTCTATGATGAAAAATATTTGTTGACAACCTTTTTGGTAACACTTTAGTGTAGGGACCAATTCTCACTATTAACTAGTTGCTTCTATTCTCACTATTAACTAGTTACTTCTAGCATGCCTATTATTAACATATTGGCTGTTTATTAGTACTTCTAAAGCACATATTCTGCATGACCATATTCTACATCCCTAATCCTAACCAATACCTAAACCTAACAACTACCTTACTAACTATTAATAAGCAGCAAATTAAGAGTTTATTGAGGCAAAAGTCATAGTTAATATTTTGTTAATAGCGAGAATTAGACCTATAAAATAAAGTGTGACCACTTTTTACCATGATTAAGATGAGACAAAGACAAGGCAAGACTGACAATATCAAACTATAACTACATCAACATACAATATGTTTAACAAAAAAAGACAAGACTAAAATGTAGTTAAAAAATAAAAACTCTCTATATCCAAAATCTCTGTATTTTCTTTACCCAAAAAATTAAATAAAAGTATAAACCTCTAAGAGTTTTCATGTTTGGGCTTGCCAGTTTAAATCCACCATCAGAGCTTTGCTCTTAAAAAACAAGATTTTGCCCTTAAAAAACAAGATTGAAGTGTAATACAAAACATCAATATAATTTTTGGGATTTAATTGATTTAAGTTATTGAATATTAGGAATTTCACAGTTTTAGCTTTAGAGAAGCTTTTGACTTTTACCTGTTTTGTTCATTTATATAACAATTTAACAAAACAGCAAACTAGATAAGGTAAAATAAACTAATATATAACTGATTATATATTTCTAATAATACAACAATTGCGCCTATTTTGTGTGTATTAGTCTAACCATTATGCAGTATGACTATAATATGATACATTTTTCATTAACTAAAATGCCTAGACTTTTTCGCAGACTCAACTAAAACTTGACTAAACAAAAAACAGGACAAGTTGACTAAATATGATTACTAAAAAGGACGTTTGACTCAGGACTAAGACTAAGACTGAATTTAAAAACACCTGCCAAAATGAACACTACTTGTGACGCAGTAACCTGTCTGACCTCTGTAGTTGCTCCTCTTGCAGTCGGGCTCGGAGGGCAGACAGGTTATCAGACATGTCTCTGGTGTCTCTCTCCAGTTTGCTGGTCTCTCCTGCTCTGGCCTCCTCCAGACGCAGCTGGTGCAGCGTGTTTTTCAGTTGCTGCTGCAGTTCTACAACCTGCAAAGATGTTCAATTAACATGTTCTTCATAACTGCTATACTACTGAAGTTTTTCAATCTGCTGTAATCACACACCTTCTTGTCAGCAGCGATCACACGCGCTCTCTCTGAATTAAGCTCCTCCATCAAGCTGCTGTTAGTCTGTCGGTTCTGAGCGCTTCTGGCCACCTCCAGCTCCAGATCTCTGACCCTCTGCTGGAGTCTCTCCAGCTCTGCCACATGTCCTGCTGCGCTCCCCTCCAGCTGGGCTACTTTGGCCTGGGCCTGCTTCAGCTCTGCACACAGCTATCAGGAGCAGAAACATAAGGTTTCTGAGCATTAAAATCAACAAAACAACGTTCATACATTTTAAGTGTAACTTTAATGTCCGAATACTTTTTGGCACCTGGCACAACTTCTTTGCATGTTTTTTTTTTACCTTGATCTTCTCCTGGTCTAGCAGTGCATTGTGTCTCTTAAGGTCTAGATTTTTCTCTCTCTCATAGCGTAGCTCTCGCTCTGCAGAAGTGAAAAGATGCTGGGTTCTCTGAAGGTCCTGTCTCAGCTGTTTGTTCTCCTCTCCCTTCTGTTGTAGGAGTGAGTCTTGAGCCTGTGGATAACCACATTTTGGTCACGTTATGCATGGCAAACAGGTAGAACATTAAAAAACAATAGTGTTATAATTAAATTATGCAGGTTCTAAGAATGTTTTGTGCATGAATAAATGTAAAAATGAATGTGAATATGTTTGTGTGGGTGTATGAGTGACTGGAGAGCAGGACTGACCTTAGCCCGGGCCTGAGCTTCACTGATCTGGGCCTGCAGGGCCAGCTGGTGTTGGCCGGCCAGCTGTCTCTCCTCCTCCAGGGTGGAGTGTAGCTTACTCATCTCTGACTTCACACAGGCCAGCTAGAGGAGCAGCACATAATGTTTACACATGATTCCAGCAAATACTACCATTTAAAAGTTTGGGGTCAATAAAAAAAAAAAAATCTTTTTAAGTTGACTTTTAAAAAGAAGGTAAAAAAATTCATGAAATGTGAAATTTGTTACTGTGTTCTTATAGTTATTATTTTGGAATAAATGTAGACATACTTCAACAAAACTAATTTGATAAGATTTATACTTGGTCTTAATAAATATAACAATTAATTGTAAATGTAAAAATATGGATATCATTTTATTTTGATAATTTTCTTTAATAGTGTATTATTGTTTATTTAAGCTGGAAAAAATGGAAACATTAAGTTGGTACATGAATTAACAATGGATTAAAAAAACATTAAAAATGAAATAATGAAAAATAATAATAATATCATTTTAGAACACATATTAGAGAAGAATGATCACTAGCCTAGATATCCCCCCCCCAAAAAAAAAAAAACCGGGGCCAATCATTCATTGTTGAAGAAACACCTTATAAAGTAGCCTTACCTGACAATGTCCATCATCCTCTGCAGTGGGCTTGCGGTTGGCCGTGTGCTCCTGTGATGCTCTGGGCATCTGCTCTCTAGCATACTGGAGCTGCTCTTTGACATGCAGGAGCTCCAGACTGAGTCTCTCCCTCTCACCGTCAGTCTGAAGCCTCTCATGGGCTTTCTCGCTGAGCTCCTTCTGTAGCTGCATCACATGCCTGCGTTTCTCCATCAGCTCATCCCTAACACAGAGGCCCAAAACATCTTACAACATGCTTTCTACAGAGACCTGGAGCTTATATTGAAGATGGGGATAATGTCAGCTATATTGGACAAAAGACATACAGAGACGAAAAAGGAGGAAAACAGTGATGTATCTGTGACAGGGTGTCTTACCTTAGAGTGTTGTGCTCCTTCTCCAGTCGAGTCAATTCTGTTCTCAGCTTGTCCACCATAGAATTAAGCTCTGCCACCTGTCCCCTGCTGTCTCTCAGGTCCTCTTCGGCCCGGCTGTTCTCTGTCTGAAGGGTCAGGTTGTCCTGGAGTCGTGTCTGAGCACGCTCCAACTGGGCCACCTGCAGAGTACAAAAACAGCCTCAGTGAGTATTTACAAGCTATGGGAATTATATCTGAGCATTCTAACAACAAATGGATTGCATTCTTTGCAATATAACCCTATAATTTAGTGACCTTCATTTTTATTACCTTTTCTTCCAAAATTCCCTTTTCTCCTTTAATCTGTGTGAGGTTCTTGTTAAGTGTCTTTCCTTGTCGACATTCCACCTCTAGTCTCTGGACCGCCACACGTAATTTCTTAAGCTCCTCATGATCTCTTTGCATGACCTGTCCACAAAATAACCATGTGGCATTTATGGTTTCAGATCACTTTATTTATAACTCTTCTGAACAAATGCATAGTGCTATATGAACAATGAACAAATTTCCAGGACTTCAAACTGTGTATTTTATGATGAGTCATGTGTGGCAATGACATTACCTCTTTTTCCGTTTTGAGAGCAGCCTTGGCTACAGATAGATCCACCTCCAGCTGTTTCCTCCAACCTTTTTCTTCAGCAAGACGTCCCTCGAGGAACTTAAGTCTTTCTTGAATGCTCTCGCTAAGCTTTAGATTAAAAGATAATGAAAATATCATTTATCCTACCCTACCACACAATTAGAGGGTACAGGTCAGGGACTTTTTCAATGTGTCTTAACCTTTACCTCAGAGTCAGTCCCACGAACCTGATCTTCTTTGTTCTTCTCAAGTTTCTTACTATTTCTCTTACTCAGTTCTTCCTCAATGCTTTTAATCTAGAACCAAAATCAGTCAGTCTCTACATTCAGGTGTTTACTTATCAAATTTAGCCCAATGTGGACGGATAAAAACGCACCTTTCTCTGTAACCCCTCTATCTCACACTCATGTCGCTCCCGCTCCTCTTTCGCTGCATTCTGCGCCTCCCCCAGCAGCGCCTCCAGCTCCTCATTCCTCTCCACCAGCTCCTCATGCTCACGCTGCTGCTTCTGCAACCTCCTCTCCAGCTCTCGCAGACGACTGTCCTTATCTTCAGACACTCTCTGACACCTGCCATCATAAAACTGCCATATCAGCATCTTTAAAGAGTGGAAGCAATGACATGTAGAACTTTTAGTACTATAAAAGAAGACAAAGCTTCACCTTTTGTGGAGTATCTCATCCTCTACATCCAGTGATGGATCAGGATTGACATTATTCCCAACACCCTGACAAAAAAGCATTCGGAAGGCTCTCAAAGGAAACTATTCAAATATTAAATTACCTGTGTCATGTAATATATGCAAACTAGTGCTTTTAAGACCGTAATAGTATGAATATCTACCTGTGTAGAGTGTATTTTATTGTGTTCTAAAGGTACGCTGATCCCTTGATCCAAGTTCAGCTTTGATTGTTCAACCTGTGGCACACCCAACATGGCAAATTATATCTGTTCCGTGTTTGCAAATAAGACTACCTTACAGGTAGTGGCACTAAAACTACAATTCTGAAAACAAGTATTCTTGCCAGTTTAAGAAGAGTCCTCCTCTCTGTGTCCAGGGAACGAACTCTATCCCTCAGCACACGAATCTCACTATCCAGTCTTTCATTGTGTTCCTTGGCCTTCTGCAGCTCCACCATATCTGTCAAACATTGGGATTACAACCAATACACATCATTTGAAATGTTTTTATGGTTCGTTCTGTCTTTATGTACAGCACTGTCATTTTTTATAAATAAATTTGAATATAGTCATAAACCGTGAGCAAACGTGAGAAGTTTTTGAAGAGACACGTGATATCTTGCTGCAGTATCAGACACAATCTCACCACACTGTTTAAGCTTGTCCACTTCCTGTTTCAACTGCTCCACTTCCTCCCCAGTTTTCTGCAGGTCAGGTACTGAAATGAAAATTTTGTTCTGAGTTTACATTACGCGCTAAGGCAAAATAGCAAACAAAATTCTAAAACTAGATTTTTACATTTTCTAAAGATGACTTGAGTGATGCTTAGTCATGTCAATGTGAATGGGGTGTTCTGTATGGCTTTTTTTTAGTGGAAAATAATAGTCTAGTCCCTTAAAAAAAAACAATAATTACTAAGGATGCACAATATATTAGAAACTGTTTTTTTTTGTATAGGCATCAATTAATATTCAATATTTAATTGCTTACTTTCATTACTTCTATTTTTACATTTAGATTACGTTACCGATACTGTAGTCTAATGCTCATTTAAAACATATTTTAAAATAACTACTCTGTTAAATGTAATCTTTAACAAATCTCAAAATTAAATTTCATTTTTATACTGTACATATTATAATGTTGTGATGCTTACATTCACATGTTGCAAAAAAAAAAAAATGCTGACAAATTTGTAGGGTTTTTATCTTTTTATTTACACTACCGTTGAAACATTTGGGGTCAGTAAGATTTTTCTGAAAGAAATTAGCTCTTTTATTTCGAAAGGACACATTACATTGAGCAAAAGTGAGAGTAAAGACATGTGTAATGTTACAAAATATTTCCATTTCAAATAAATGCTTTTAAACTTTCTATTCATCAAAGAATCCTGAAATTTAAAAAATGTAGTTGCCACAAAAACACTGCTTTCATCATTGATAATAATAAGAGGGGTTTTTGAGCACCAAATCAGCATATTAAAATGATTTCTGATGGATCATGTGACACTGAAGACTGGAGCAATGGCTGCTGAAAATTCAGCTTTGCAATCACAGGAATAAATTACATTTTAAAGTATATAAAAATAGAAAACCGTAATTTCAAATTGTAATAATATTTCACAATGTTACTATTTTATCTATATTTTAGATTTTTTTTAAAAATGCATCCTTAAGAGACTTCAAAAAAAGAAAAAGAAAAACCATTTGTACCCAAAACCCCAAACTTTTGAATGGTACTATATGTAGGCTACAATAGTATAGAAGTATACTATAGAATTTTATTATATCAGTCATTTATCAGTTATCTGGCATAACGTGAAAATAATTATAATCAGCTTACTGACTGAATTTTACTACCACAGCATCACTAATAATTACCATTAGCGCTATAATCTGAAGCCTGCATTTACTTACCACACAAGTTTTGGACCTTACGAGCGAGATCTAGTTCATCCGTCAGGTGGCGAATCTCTTTATGTGCCATAGCAAGACGACTCGATGCCTCTTCCAGATCCCTCTCCAGCCTCTGGCGCTCTGTGCATTCTCTATTGAGTTCTTCACTGTGGCCCTACAGGGGACAGAGCTTTCAGTGAGACATAAACCTGGTTTCACTGGCTGGTCAAGCAAGGAGCATGTCAGCATCCATGCGTTTTTAACATGCATAAGCCACAGAACACAGGTGAAGCTGAATGTGGATCATGTTCCAGTGTGAACAGAGTTTAATATGCACCTGCTCCCTTATAACCATCAGAAACAACTGCATCAAGGGGACAACCAGCCTCTGGTTAGTAACCACCCTGAATGAAAGGGGTCCATAGTGCTGTTAGGGTCCAGAGTGAAAATAAGAGGAGTTAATGTGATCATGCTAAGCTCAGCATGTGAGAAGATATCGTTATTCTCTGCTTTGTGTTCAACCAAGGCATGTATTATTTCATGAGGTGACCATGGAGCTGCCCTAATCTGCTTAAGGACAATAATTATCCTGTCTAGGACAATATGGAAGGTTCCACCTCTCTTGATTTACATTTCTGTCATGCCTTTTTTATGACATGAAGGATATGAAACCTACAGGAAGGTTCTGTGCTCTTAGTGTAGCCCTGCGCACACCAAAGAACTTCCTCCAAGGACTTTGAACTGATGATTCCTGTCCATTTAAACGAGGAACAAAGAATCGGGAGAAATTATGATGCAGAACATATCAAGAGATGGACAATGAAACAATTAAATATAGATAAATGGGATATGACTTCAACACGCTGCTTTTGAAGATGCTTTCTGCTCATGTGACACTGAGATCTTCTCACCTTATTCATGTTTTCCTTTTGCTGCCTGAGTTCCTCTTCCCATGTGTGACGCATATGATCCAGCTCTTCCTGATTTCCATAAGAGAGGAGATATTAAAATGACCACAAAACTAATGAGCCTCAACTGAGGCATTACTATTAAGAGAAGGCTCCACATTTTAACAACACGTATATTTCTTATTCAATATTATCATATTAATATGTACATTTTTTGCCATTTCATTCAAGTTATAAATTTTTTTCAGTATGCTGATGTTGCTATAGGCACATTTGGCTGATTCCACAGCTAGCATTTTCTGTATCCTAAATAAACTTTAGATATTATAATGGTCAACCTGCTGACCTACACTTTTATGAAAACTGATATAAAGTTTTCAAAAATATTTCCCATAGTACCTGCAGATGCACCTCTCTGAGGTTGCCAGTGAGGGTCTGGGTGTCCAGTTTTCTTTCCGCAGCCTCCAGTCTCTCCAGGAGAGTGACTCTCTCCACCAGCAGATAGGCCACCTGCTCACTGGCACTGCTCTGACTGATCTCTGCTAGACCCTCCTGCTCCAGCATCTCCACCACCTCCTTACACTGGGAGTCTGTCACATACAAACATGACTAAAGACCACTTACTGGACTATAAGGACATTGTGCAGAATGCTAGTGCTATGCTCTACAGTGCAGAATGCACTAAATACCACAAACTATTTTTTATCACCTCAGAAATAGAATTATTTTGCATTTTTTTGTATAATTCTAAGTTAAATAATAATAATAATAATAATAATAAATGCAATTACATTGAAAAAAAAAAGTTAATTGGAAAAAAGTCAAATAAAAACAACTTTAAATATACAATGAAAAACGAAAAAAAAAAAAATGAAAATGAGAAATACTGCTAATAACTGAAATAAATTAAGTTTAAAGGCCTGTTCACACCAAAGATGATAACTATCACAATAATCGTTCTAATTCTAAAGGGAATAGGAAAGTGCATACCATAACTATAATGATAATGAGACAAAGGAACAATTTTTTTTTTTCCAGCTGATGAATGACAAAAAAATTCACAACCAATCAGAATCCACCGATTTTTAAGTGAGTAGGTATTTAAAGCAACAGACAACATTACTGCAATGTGTAAAATAATCAGAACATTCATGTCTGTTGGTGTATTCACTAATATGCTGTAGTTGTTATAGTTATTGTTCTTGGTGTGAACAGGCCTTGTTGAAGTTGAAGTACTAAAAATAACTAAAACTGAAATAAAAATCAATTAAAAAAGAGAAATATGAAAAAAACTAAAAAAGAAAATATAAATGGGAAGAAATTAATAAAAATGACAAGAGAACTTAAAATTATTGAAACAAACTAAAGTTAAAATGAAAATATAAAAATAAAAGCAAATTCAAAATATTAATAAATACTTTTAATATATTCATAAACAATATAAATACTACTAATATTATGTAAATTATATTAAAATAATACTGGTAAAAACATCTTAACACTTGGATGTCAGATCAAATGAGAGAAGAAAATTGTGGCTGATATTACTTCCAGATCCAGGTCCAGCCAAGCACATTGCATTGTGGGATACAGTATTCTACACAGCACACTCTATAATATACTGTACATTTGACAAATGTAGTAGCTGATCTATGAGTTCTTTGCATACAGAACATTTACATACTGTGTACACTGCAGAATACTGTATGCATACTTATATTTAGTACACAAATATACATAATGCAGAAATAGTACGAGTAACATGCAACCAAACTACTCACTGACCAAACTTAGACCACATTCTATTTTATTTATAAGTATGTTAAAACCAATACGAGTTCAAACTCACCCTGTTGGTGTTTCATTAGGGCGAGCTCAGCACGGAGCTGTTCGCTGTCACGCTCGTACTCCGCTGTAAGAGATTCCCGCTCCTCCAGCATGTTTCGAATATGCTCCACGTAATTTTCCACCTTGAAAAAACCCATCAAACAACCACACAGCACAGCAAAAGCATTAGCTACAGAAGCAGTGTGTTTTGGTCAGGAAACAGTGTGGTCATGTTACAGTGTTGATGAGGGAGACCATCATTAGCTATTCTTTAGGGTGGGAGGATGCCCGGCCTGCCATCTGCTGGCTCACCTCTCTCATCTCGCTGGCCTGCTGTGTGCGTAAAGTCTGCAGGTCTTCAGTGGCTGCGCTCAGGCTGCCCTCGCTGCGCTGGAGCAAAAGCCACAGGTGCAGCTCACGCACCTCTGCTGGAGCCTCAGGGGACACACCGTCCCTCTGCAAGCGGAGGGTGAGCTCGTCCAGCTCCTTTTCCTTAGGAGGAAACAAAACAATGAGCCTTTTTTTTTTCTTGATGAGGCCTGGGTTACCCGACACCGTCTTCAACACTCTGTCACCAGCACATCTAATTGCTCAGTGTTAAGTACGTCTCAAAAGGTGCCTAATATCTCACTATACTGTCTCATTAAGCAGCGTTTCTTAAATGGGGGGTTGGGATCCACTGGGAGGCTTTTAAACTTCTAAAGGTGCTGCAAAATGTTTTAGAATGAAAATTAATTACATTTTATTAAAATTAGATTTGTAGATCAGCGGTTCTCGACAACTGCAAACCTCAGCAAACTTCCAAGGGGGGCCTCAAGATGCTTAAGATGATTTAAAATAAGACAAAACAAGAATTAAAATAAGCTAAAACAACTATAAATCAAGATGAAAACAGACATTGTATTTTTAATTTCAATTATTTTCCTCAACAACTATAATTCTTCTTAAGAACCAGGGTTCCCACAGCCCAGGAAAACCTAGATACATGAGGAAATTTTAAACGCGAGATTTCTAGACTAGGAAAAGATTAAAAAATTCTTAAAATCATAAAGTCATGGAAATTTCTATAATGAATATCTATTTTTAGATTAAGTGTTAAATATTTTTAGTAAGGTGCTGAGAAATGGCCTTTTAAAAATAAAATGTAAAAACCTTACTCCATAATCACTAGAAAAATATAAATAATAGAAATAGAAGAAACTTTAATATAATTTGAATATAGTTCTTGTATTGACAGTGTAATTAAAAAACAAGCAGCTTATTACAGCATTATTACAGTGTTATTACAGCAGAAGTGCCAGAAATATCTTAGCCTACATGGGTGGCCTTCGAATATTGTCGTTGACAAATGGGGGCCTTGGAGTCAAAAAGGTTTAAACGTTCTGTAATATAATTTAAACAGAGATACAAGAAGACCTTGGGGTTACAAAAGATTGAGAATTACTGTCATAAAGTTATTTCATTATATGTATTAATAAAGTACATATTATTACACCTGTTGAAATTAAAAACAACTGCCCCTATAAGTCTATTTTTTTTTGTATGTCAACATAACTACCATTAGTCATCAAGCATATTGCATGATCTTCATTAACATTTCATGCGTATGTCATATTTATAAACATAAAAATGACGACACCATACCTCTCTTTTTTCCATGGCCGTGTACAGCTCAACTGGAGTCCGTGCATCACATGCAAATTAGCCAAGCGTTTTTATGGGAACAAAGTTTAGATTGTGGTTTCCAGCATTTGCCTCCGCCCATGTCAGTCTCTGGACTAATCATCACTTTATTGTAAAAAAAAAAGCATAAAACATAACTCAACGTGTTCCTGAAGTTTGCATGCCTTTAAGTTGAACACAATACAGCTAAAGTAACAACCTTTGACAACACTGCAACTGTAAAAAAAATGACTAACGTTACACGTGATCTTCTGCATAATCCATTATCATCCGTTATTAAACGTTTCTCTCACATATTCATAATTTATCTGCAGTCACGGGTGTATTTGACAAGAATAATGTTGCTTCGGGCTCAACAGGCTTTTTTACTGCAATATAAAAAGTTTCCTAACCCAAGCACAGTCCAGTCCGCTAACTTTGGCTAGCGGGCTAGTTCGCAGGTATTAAGCACGAGCTTCTTTTCATATCCTCCAGACGCCTGTTAAAAATAAAACAAAATACGATTGTCGTTGTCCTTCAAAATCGATTTGAAACAGTTAATGATGTCTGTCTGTTTACAAATATTGATGCAACAGTAGAGTGCTCTCCTCTCCTGAGGCCTACCAAGTGTTTTGTTGCAGCTGCTCGCAGTAGCTTGTACCGAGCGCCTAGGCAACGGGTTAAACCATTACGGACAAACAGGGAGAGAAGGATGCGCTGAGATGTTGAGGTTTCACGTTAGTCCAGCAGATGGCGGTGTTTGCTCTATAAATCAATAAGCAACCGAAAAATAAAGTGTAGATACAGTACTGAATGACTTAACTGTTCGATTAATATTGTTCTATTAAAATAAAGTAAGTCATACATTTTATAGCCTATTATTCATAATAAGTCACATCGATACGCTACCTGTCAAAAGACTGGAAAAATCAAGATGTTTTCCAAGGCTGCATTTATTTGATTAAAAAAACAATACTAAAAAGAGTAATATTATTAATTAATTTTACAATTTAAAAGAAATGTTTTCTATTTTAATATATTTTAACATGTAATTTATTAATGTGATGGCAAAGCTGAATTTTCAGCAGTGTTCAGTGTCACATGCATGATCCTTCAGAAATCTAATATGCTATAATTTTAAATTGTAATTTTCAGAAGCATAAGAGACTTTCTTTCATTTTAATTATTCTATCTATCTATCTATCTATCTATCTCTCTCTCTCTCTCTCTCTAATCTCAGGTCTGCAATAACCCTTATTTCTTTAATGCAGTATCAGCGTGAATTAACATAAGTGAACTGGAGTCACATGTATAAAATATTAATTTATTAAAGTAAATTAAAAGTGGGTGGCATGCTGTAAATCATTACCTCAATGTCTAAACTAAAACAAACATTAAAAAGGTTTTTCTACATTTATACACTTGGGTAAGTGTTCAATCTAAATATCAGATTTAACACTAGGTCAAAAAGATTTAAAGTGGAGGAATTGGGCATTCGTTTATGGCACAGTATTTTGCATGTCATTCCATAACAGAAGCATAAGAGCTTTTATATGATGGAAGTCCTCATATGTGTAAAGCCAGACATAATGTACAGTGTGCTTGCACAGTCAGACAAACATTTTATATTATCCACCAGCTGCATTAATTTCCATGTTTAGTTCAGCCCTGTTTTTCCACTCTTAATTAAAATTACATTAAAATTACAAAGTACAGATTTTAATTTAAGAATAAGAAAATGCAGAAAAAATAAAACAAACAACATTTCACTGCAAACAAGTCCTTACATATCTAGGTTTTTTTTATACAACAGGCATGTTTTTCTAAAAGAATGTGCTTTCCTGAGTGCATAAAGTTAATAAAACACATTGTTTAATGTAGTAAAAAATACCTCATTATCATGGATTTACAATGAAATTGAATAATGTAAATTGACCAGTTTTTTCAAGCTCATTCACTTTCTCCCAACATCACAGGGCAACATTTTTTCTGTGGTATCTGAAATTTGCCAGATAATCACAGAAGTCTCATATAACACACTCTCTGCCCTCATTTTCTGGTGATATTGCAGCTTTTGAGCTCATAGAAGAGAACATATGCCTGATTGGACTGAAGCTTCTCCTCTATTATTTCACCAACACTGTGAAAGAAACAGAGCATTAATGTATACACATTTTCCTATTTTTATATACTTTATTACTATAAAATATTCTAACATCATCAAACAAACAAATAATATAATTTGTCTATATTATCTCTAATAGGAGCAAATTACTATTCTTGCATATCGTGTGAGAAAACTGGCCTTTAAATACCATTATTTTATTTAAAAACAAAGATCAGACAAAAAACTGCACACACCATGAGTCATTATAGTAGCACCAGCCCTCCTCCTCTCGACATGCAGCCGTGTAGTGTCCCATATTTACTGTGCCTGAATGATTGCATACTGCATAAAGATCATACAGCACTGGACCTGAAAGCAAACATTCAGTAATATTTCATACACCTCTGCACATAACAATAACCAAAATTTATAATGCGCATGATACTTATTCAGGTATTAACATCTCACCACAGTCAACAGGTCCAAATGGCCCTAAATCCAGCCCATTCAGGGGGAAAGAAACTGGCACTGTGCTCTTTGAGATTGAGTACCTTGACATGGCAAATCGATTTAAGTCTGCGATGGGAAGTTAAGTCAATGTACCTTTTGTAAAGCATGTACTTGGTCACAAGACCTTACACTTACTGCTCCACACCACAGATAATCACCATCTGACTAACTGAAAAGGATACGTATTACGAGGATTCTAGGGAACCTTTGGATGGTCAGTCTCTTTGTGCTCTCAGTGCGACGGTTACACCGCTCACACATCTAAGAAACATACACATCCATGGGCATCAGTAGAATTTCCCATTTTAATGCAAGCAAAAACTGGCCATGCTTTTCACTCACTGGTGAGTTTTCTTGATCAAGTTTTTCCTCTTGTGAAAAGAGGTCTAGACACTCTCTCAGTGTGACGGTTCGTCTATAATCACTCTTCTGCAATACACACAAACAAAAATGATGATGACACATCATCCGCACAACACCAGAAGGCGAGGACAGGGCCTGGGAGTGTTACCTTTGGGATGGGGAGTGACAGGTCACAAAACACGTCAAAGGTGTTGGAGTAATGGGAGCAGACTGAACAGTGCAAGGAACTGCGCAGCTGACCGGAGAACAAATCTGTGACAGAAGTGAAAAATATTTGAGCACCAGGTGCACCAGGATTTAAAATGGACAGAAGTAAACAAAAAGAAGGAAAAAAATGACTTTTTTTTAATGTATTTACTAAATAATCAATAGATTCATTAATCATTAATACACACACTCACATATAAAATGAAATAAAAAAAATCTATAAAATCCAGAAATGTATTGAAAGTTTAATGGTCAAATGGTTCTGCATACAAAAAACAAAACAAACAAACCGTAAGCATGAATAAGGTGTTGAATGAATAATGCAAACAAAACAGTTGTGTCATGAAACTCCAGATGCCACAAACTGATAGGTCTTTTACATGCAATCTAGAATTCATATAATTTACTACATGACAAGAGCTGATTGGCCGCTGCTGATTCTGCAGCCAATAAGACTGCTTGCTCAACATTTAAATAGTTTGATTCAGGGTTTGCTGTAAGCTGGTCCTGTAGTGCACTCCACCTCCCCCAGATCCACATGTCTAGATCTGCTATGGGATTTATATATGCCTATTCATGCAAAATTATTCATTAAATGTATTGGTAAAACTGATTATTATAATATCATTATTTTAACACTGCTACTGCTTACCAACAATTTTACTGACATCCCTGTCAAGATGCCTCTGCCACATTGCAAAGGCCTCCTCTGAAATCCTGCAGGAGACAACGATTGATTTAAAGGCTCTAAATGACTCCAGATAAGTTTGCTCCTTTCAAGATCTGTCTCTTTGTGGAGTACCTGAATCGTGTGTATGCTGGTTCCTTAATTTCCATAACTGCAGGACGTTTAGATGGACGACGGTTAATTTCTGTATGAAGCCTGTCCAGGAGGAACCGCAAGAACTCCTGAGCATCCTGCTGACTGTGTGAGTGAGAAATGAAATGGATAGATTATTTGTCTGCAAAATATTATATGCATAACAACTGAGAAGGATTTCTCTAAACACCAGTACCATAGCACATATTTTAAATACTGTGTTTTTCAGAGAAATCTGAATAGATATCTGTAATAATTTGTATTGAACATACCTATAGCCACTGAAGTAAGGCGCTGACTCTTTAAAGACGTGATAAAACTTCCCAGGATTCACTGTGGTTTCCCCACCATCACATTCCCACAAGCCAGCCAAAACTTTAGAGAATTCTACAATAAAGTCATCAACAAAAATATTTAAGAAAGTAGTAGAGGAATGCCTGATTTTAAAATCATTAAATCAATATATAAAATGTAAAACAAAATAATAATTCAAATAAATCTTTTTAGCATTATTTTTTAATAACCATGCAGCCCCAAACCCCTCAAATTTTGATTTGCTGTACAACTTCACCCCTTATTAAATAACAGCTGAAGTGTGCTTACCATTCATAAGCACAGGTTCCTGGTTGGAGTGTTTGTCCTGAAGGTAAGTTCTCATCAGACAGTAGTCCCGAAGACTACGAGTGTGAGAGAGACACTGCACGATGGCATTAAGGAAACACTACAAACAAAAGAGAACATCTGAATATGTATGGGAGAGATTTTTTTCTTGCAAACATAAGCATTAAAACCTGTCTTTGAATTAGAACATACAGTATTTCCAACGTTACGCAGTCCAACTTGTCCATTTCCCAGTTTCAGCTCTTTCTATAGGATGAAAAGTTACAGCAAATGACTGTCAGTGTGACTTCCTCAATTACATCACAAGCGGCAACAGGTTTGCCATTTACTGTCCCTCCTGCAGTGACTGAGTGTCCATTTATAGGTCTATGATCCAATTATAACAGAAGGAAGACACTATCACGTATGACACTGAGGTTAAGACCAGATATACATAACTCGAGGTGAGCACCTACAGGTGCCAAAACACATGTATTTTATGCTTTTTTATAGTAATTATCAATATGGTTTGCAGATAAGCTAAGCCTGTTGTTTCCAGCATATACGAGTTAACAGAATAGGCCTATATATAATATATGCCATGTGTCAAACACACTAATATGGTAGGTTTCAGACAGAATGTGTCAATGGCATAACACTGCTTCACCTTATTGTCTGTCACCAGCAGGAGTCCCATGATGGATGTGTATAGTACAGACTGTGAAATGTCCACGTTCTCTGGCTGAAGGCCATTTTGAGTGACTAAGGTCCGGCACAGGGCCTGACACGAGTTGTCCATTGCAGTGGATTCAGCTCTTGGCATTACCACATCTGCGTGCCGCGCAACCCTGCCAATGATCCTGTGAATGAAATCATGAATAATGAAAACCCTTTGAATATCTTATTCATTAAGCAACTATATTGATCGAGAGCATTGAGCGTTGGTTAATTAAAAACAAAAACAAAACAAAAACAGCAAAACTAAAAAAAAATAAACGTGTTGTTTTTTTAAAGGTATATTTCCAATAAAATTGCATTCATTACATAAAATGATCGCATAAACATTTGTTTACTCACCCTTCAAAACACAGTATGGTCTCCACTTATTTTCCGACTGATGGTCAATGAGAGCCAGTGTCTCTATCCAAACATCAAGCCCAATTCGAAAGTGTATAAGCGTTACTGTGCTCTCATTACACCTGCTGTTCACCTGCCTGTCCTGTCGCTGTGTTTATAAACGAGCTTTAATCATGGCTAATCTTTCCTCTCTCTCTTTTGGATCTTCTATAATTAGCCACGTCTTCGCCTTTGCTTAAGAACAGCTTTGACACTGAGAGTAGACTGTCTGCACGCTACTCACAGTCAGTAAACTACAACTGCAGCACATTATGAATAATTAGCCTACTGAAAGTATGCTAGTATCAATCACAGTCTATGGTATCAATGTTAATGGAGAGAAATAGTCTTAACTACTATGTATTAGTAGGCGAAAATGGGGTTAGTTGTCACACTAGGAAGTTGTGGAAGTCAAAATCGCTCTATTTTATTTTGAGTAAAAAGTTGACAAGTGTATGTTGTCTCTAGCCGTGGTTTTGCATGCTTATGTATCCATAAAATATACTTTAGCTTCTTAATTCAACGCAATATTGTATTTTTGTTGATCATATTTTCTTGCCCAAAAAAAAATGTTCATACAATAATTGGCAGACAACAACATGACTGAGAAATAGCTTCAATAAAAACTAGTAAAAGTGAAAACTAGCACTAATCTAATAAGTGAAATTAATGTTAGGAAAAAAAACAGGTCCACTTTTATGGAAGTTGTCAGTTTATTGAAAACAAAACGGTAACGATTATGCACTGAAATGAAAAAGGGGAACGAATACCTTTTGGCATAGAAGTGGCACAGAATAGGCTACCTATAAAGCAACTGTATATAGTTGTATGTATTTTTGCGACTTTGGGGCCCCCTATAGTTAAATGAGTCGTAATAACAGTGGATTGCTGTACACGTGCATGTATTGCTGCAGTAAAGCAATCTGCCTTTTTAGCCAAAATTTCGTAACCGCTACACACTTTTACAACAGACATATGAGGGGAGCGTTGGAAAGAAGCCGTTCGCCTTATTATTCACTGTACCATCAGAATGATTTTTGAAACTGACATTTCAAGGTAAACATAAATACAGTTGATTTATATCAAGAGAAAATTAGCATTTAGTCTATATTCAGGTTATATCAGTGAAAGACTTGCAGAACTGTTAGCCCTGATGCTACCAAAATGCAATGACAAAAATCCTGGACTCATCTAAGATTAGTTACCGTTCAGATTGCACAAATGTTGTTGTTTATTAACTATATGAAATAGAAATGGTGCCAATTTAAAGGAATGAGGAACTGAGAGATGGTTCCCATGGCACATAGCCTAAAACATATATTCAACAAATATCACACAGTATTCTCAATGTAAAAAAATTAAAAAACAGGTTACGCAAGATGCATAAATCTAATATGAAATATTCTCCTTATGAGACATCTGACACCAACAAACATCCACATGTGAAGTATACAAATATAGCTACATGACATTATTCTCACAGTTTCTAGACAGGGTGTAAGACAGCAACTGTGTGATCTCATTTGTCCTGAGAAAGTCGGCTGTCACAGTCACAATAACAGTGAAATTCTGTGTTTGTGAATGAACTGGAAAGCACCGGTGGCCCTGGTCTATGTGTCTGGCATCTCCACATCAGAGTTAAGGTTGAGTTCAGCGATGTTGTTATAGAGTGCAGGGTCAGGGCTTAAACGCTCGGAGGGTTTGCAGTGGCTGCTTTGAGCCTGTCTGTCCCGTGACTGGACCATTGCTTGGCGCAGGCATGAAATCCATTGCTGCTTATTGAAGGAGTCATTAGCCTGCAGGCTGTGGGATTGAGACTTGGAGCGCCCTGTGGCACTCACACGAAAACAGTTCTTCACTGGGAGGGAATTAGAAATAAAATGTGGAATTAGAATGAAGTGAAAGCAATTAAAACACATCCGATGTCAAATTAAAAGCATATAGAATTGCAAAACAGTTAAACATTTAAGCCTCTAATGCATGCATTATAAAAGCAATAGTAAATCAAAATAAACTTCTTAGTATTATTATTATTTTTAAATTATTTTAAAACATTTTAAAATACTGAAAAGTTTATGTAACGATTTATGTATGTTGCCTGTGAAAAGTATTTTAACCCCCCCCCCCCCCCACGCTGTACGTCTTCATGAGATCCAGCATCCACCACGGGTCAGTTTGTGTCGTAGTATGAGTACAGGTGTAGCTCAACCCATCCAGAGCGTTTGGGGCATACCAGTCGGAAGAATCTGAAGAATGAACGGCTGTTCCCCATGCTGCTACGTTCACTGGAATATGTTTAGTGGAAAATCTTTTTTTACCATTACATTTATTTATTTCTATTCTGACTGGAAATGATGGGTTTCTGTCAGTACTTGAAGTGGAAAAAAAGAAGTGCCGGTACTCCCCCCCCCTTATTTATTTATGTTTTTTATGTTAAATAACTACTTTTTAATTTTCATAATTCACAATGTAGGCTATGTATAGTGACACAATCAATCAGTAATTACACAAACGTTTTCAATACAAATAACCACAAGTCAAGCTGTGATACCAAACAGGACCACAGAGAGACGTCAAAGACCACTAAACCTCCACTGGATACATTCAGAATCGCTAAACTTCTTACCACCGCATAGCACCTCAGCCAGCCAGAGTCCATTATAAAACATTCTTGCTTTTAATCCAAATACACAATGAAAATAATAATTTACTGACATCTGGACGTGAGTCACTATTCTCTCCACAATCTCTGATTAAATTGGCCGTGTTTTTCTCTGCATTAGCAGTTTTGTCCAACTGTTTGAATTCGCTTACTGGATCCTTGGACTTTCCAGAAGTTTATCGGTTTCCATTAATAATCGCAAAAACCTGCTTCTTTTATTTTTAAGGTATTGTTTTCGTTGTAATGTACTGATTCAAATTAGTAATTCATTATTATTCTACTTCTCCTGACATGCTCTTGCACCTTGCACAATTTGGCTGAAAGGATAACAGTAGCCATAGTGAAACAGGACAGCGGCCAAACATCCTCACATTATATTATTTCTTTGAAAATTTATATGAATTATCCATCTTTCTAAAGAAGTTGACGCAAACATGGATTTATCAATGTTTTTCTATTGTGTTATACGTGTATGCCTTTGGACTTAAATGGACTGAGTTGTTTTATGCATTTTTGTGATTACAAATAAATGGAGCAGTCGTGACTGAACAAGTATGTTTTCTCATTATATGTAAAATAATTAAATATATTATTTGGATTGAGCATCACTGATGTGCACTTCTGACACAAAGTAATAAATTACTGTCACTGTAACTTTTTTAATCGTAAATCATTGGTAAAATATCGATGCTGAAGACTTTTTAAATATTTATAAGGACGAAACGTCCGCTTCTGTCAAGTTCGATTTGCGATCGTTTTTCAATCATATTTTTTACTGCAAGAAAAAAATTGGTTTATTCAAATTGAAATCTCTTCCATTAAAAAAAAAAGCATTCTGGTTACCTTTATTTTTCTTATTTTTTTAAGCAATTGATAAATCAAAATTAATTTTTAAATTTTGTTTTATTATTTTTTTTAAATATATTAAAATACTGAAAATTTTTAAATATTGAGTATTATATAATAATATAAAAATATAACATACAGTGAAAAGAAATTAAACACTTTGCTACTGTTAAACTAAATAATCGGTTTATTCCATTTCAATGGTAATCATTTTATTGCAATCCTGTATGCGTCATATGCTTTCAGCTGAATTTTTTAAAATAAATAAATCATTATAAGTGTAAGATGCAATGCTGCTACCTTTGTCATTGCCCGTAAAAGCCCCACGAAAGGATCCAGAGCTGCTTGGCTCTCCATCAGGTAGGTCCTCCAGATGGAGGTGAGCAGCTGGGAGGGGCTGACGATACACCTGGAACTGGACTGGTCCTTCCCTATCCTGTGCCACTAATCGGGTCAAAACCAATACCAGCTCAAAGAGGAACACATGCAGCTTCTAGAGAGGAGAAATTAGAAGGAAAATATCTGTGTGAATTGTTTTTAGTTTAAACACTGGAATGATGAAATGCTATACATTTGTTGAAAAGATAAAATATCAATTTAGATGAAAAACACGCAGTTACCTGTCCTTTAGTACTCTTCAGTTCACCATGGCAGTATAAAAAACGAGATGCCTGGATTTCTGAAACCCTCTGGCTGTCTTCTGAGTAGCACAGCCCCCGTCTGTAAAACTGACACTCAGCCTCTCCAGTTTTAAGATTGACTTCTGTTATAATCCTTTGGATTAGTTCCATCTGAGGTAACAAGAAATAAAAGGATATACTAGCTGCATTGTTACAACATTAGGTGGCAGGCACTGTTGCCAAGTCCGCGGGAATTGGGCTACTTTAACACTCATTCTGCAGGATGTTTTTCCATGTCCGCGGGTTGAAGCGACCCCAATAACGTGATATTTAGCCCCTGGAATGCGACTTTTATCAGGGGAACCCCACCAAAAAATGTGTATTTTACCCTCCAGAATGCGCTTTTTACCGGGGGATCCCCCCTGAAAAGCGATTGGGATAATTTTGAGTAGCAATTGGGCGGGTTTTGCTGTCAAAACCTGGCAACCCTGGTGGCAGGTCTTGAAAAGTGAATCACTGAATCACTCAACCAATTGTTTATAGGCAACAATAAAGGTAGCTTCATTGCATCTTAGCATCCTAGCATATTACCCTTACTATTTCTCCAATATATTTATATGGCACAAATATGGCTTCATGTCTGAATAATTTCATCAATCACTCAACCATTTTGTTCAAAACGTTAACTGAGTACCAAATGATGCACTATACACTATGCACTTATACACTATGTACTTGCGCACCATGTACTCAACCATGCAGTGTATGAATTATATAAGGTTATTTTGTCATTAATAATTGGAGTCTGATAGCCCCTCCCCCTTCGCAAAGTAATTAAAGTTGCGACAGTTGAATGCATGAAGTGTCCAAGATTCCACACTTAGTTTTTTCGGTTAAGTGCATCATCTGGGTACTTGGGACGTACCTAATGATTCATTCAGGAAGAAGTAACTTGGAACCATATCCAGTGTTAGTATGCAATATGTGAAAGCATCTAAACTCACCGCCTGTGGCAGCGCTTCCTCGTCCGGATGCTCAGGTGGAGTGCTCTTCTGAATCTCCTTTAACAGCAGAGGATATTTCACCAGCCTGCTGCGAGGCAAGTCTAGAAAGTTCCACAGGTCTAGCTTTCTGCTGAAGGACGACTCCTGGCACAGCCGCAGGAAATGCTCGACCCGTCTGTCCTGCTTCTTTTGATCGAGCAGAGCTTTTGCCCCAACCTGGTTACAGCAGTATGTGATATACGCCTCCAGACATGGGAACTATGAAAAGACAGCAAAGAGCTTATAACCCACTCAAATATTTTATTGAAGTTCGGTGGGTGAAATTTAAGGCCCGTTCACACCAAGAACAATATCTTATTTATTTACTACTATAAATAAAACTTCAGTTATATATGTATTATATAGTTATAAATGTATTATAAGCGTGAGCTGCCTTTTTGTTGTCTGCTGCTTTAAAGGCACAATATGTAAGATTTTTTAATTAAAATATCCAAAAACCACTAGAACAGTGTTATATATTTTGCTGACTTGTGTACTTACATGATCCCAAATGTTTCGAAGAATGTTTAAATCCAGAGAAATAAGCAATTTTAACTAGTGACATGGACCTTGTATATAGTGTCATTGTGTTGCCTGCCAATGATGTCATAACCCCTCGATTTCCTCACCCTCCTTCATTCTACTACGTTAATAAATCATCCATGAACATGATTTCTGCAACCACAACTCCCATGATTCCACACTCAGTCACAGCGTCATCAAACTAAGCCTTTGCCTCTTTGTTTATTTTGAATACGCGCCCTCCAGCGACGAAAATTACATATTGTGCCTTTAAATGGTCAAATTTTTTACGGGTTGGGTAAATTCTGATTGGCTGTCAATGTTTTTATTGATCATCATCATCATAATTCCAATGGTATTGTTCATCTGTGTCTGTAGCTGTTATGTGGACATCCCTATGGAAGCCTGTTTTTGCAAAGAAAAAAAAGGAAATTGAACTTTTTGTCTTAAAATTCTATATGTTGTAAACATAAAAGAAAGTCAGAATTGTATATAAACTGAATTCTGACTTTGTTCATGTAATTCTGAGTTTATTCTGACAATTCTGAGTTTATATCTCGGAATGTGGACATTTCTCTCAGAATTCTGAGTTAATTTATTGCAATTCTCTGTTTTTTATTGCTCGCTAGAAATAGGCTTCCATACTCTTCCCCTTTCTCATAGAATTTGAACGATAATTGAAACTTCACCAGTGAATGGACCTTTAGAGTTGCATCGATAATAGCAAAGGCAATGTTTTAAGAAAAATGGACTACAACAATGTTTTGTTATTATCTTTACATGTTGGTAGGCTGTCAAACATAAGACTGACCCAGTCCATCATGGTCGGGCCGACCTCTTGCACAGTCTTCTCTGCTCCACGAAGACCTTCAAGACGAGCTAAAAGATCTAAATGCACAGGTAAATAATTGTGAATACACAATCATATCTCAAAGAAACAACTACAAAGAGTTCACTAACATTTACCTTCATGAAGGGGTATTAAAGAATCAAGGGTTCCAAATATCTGTCCCAGCTCACTTTCTGTCATAATGTCTAATTTCAGCATCGGTTCATAATATACCTGTCAGGAGAGTTGAAATTAAATTCACTCCATAAAGACAGTAGAAACAAAGCTGCTGAATTCTGCACAAACCTTTTTCACTAGACTTAGATCCTCAATGAGCTGTTTCTCACCCTGGGTTAACTCATAGATTACCTGCAGGTGAAGAAAATAAAGAGGTAGATAATACATAAAAGAAGGGTAAAAACTGCACAGGTATTGCTAACCTCGTGAGGCCTTACATAAGTAGAAGATACCACAAATTCGCACACTTTTATAACTGCTACCAGTCAGTTTTGGCAGAGCCTTTCAGAGGAAATTCTGACACTGAAATAGAGAACATGGCTTTGTATTCCAGCTCACTTCCTGTTTCACAACTAAGGTAGTGAAGACAGAGTTGGGCCACTGAAAGCTCTTTAAAAAGGTATTAAGGTACACGAGCCAAAACTACCAGCCTGGTGCTTTTAATTGTAACTTGTTAATAAAGAATTAAATGACATCATGCAAAAAATAAACTTGAAAGAGTACGAAGCATGTCTCTGTGTTGTGGTGTTAATTCAAGCAGCTTTTCACACCTCTTGTCTCTTGATCTCTTTGGTACTGAGCTCGTGGCTCAGAATGTCAACTGTATCACTCCACAGCTGACTGTTCCGCCGGCGTGGAAATGAAGAGGCCTTCTGACGTGTTCTTATTGGCATTGGGGGCAACGGCCGAGCCTCTGTCCGGAAACTGATAGAACGCTGAGGAAAATAAATAAACATACATTCATATTAGTATATATGTATACATATTTGAGATGGACGAGAAAAGCCGAGTGAGTGCATGAAGAGGTTTATTGTACCTGTATGGACTGGCCCAAGCGTTTCAGTGCTGGGGTCTTCATCGGTGTTATGATACCAGTGACTGAAGCACTTTTATCTACTGGTTTGACTCTTTTGTTACATGGACCCTAATATGAGGCCAACAGCAGAGAATAAGGGTCAAGGTTAAAATGTACTTGTATCGTTATGTTTTAATGTATCGTGGGCCATTAAATATCTAGCATGCAACACCAAGGCACTGAGAAATTAAATTGAAATTTGAGCTTTATCAGACTTGATCATGATGTTTTGACTACTCTAAAGGTTTCAAGACCGTTGCTGTGTTGAGCAGAAATGTACTAGAACAAGGATGCATATTAATTTCTGTACCTCCGAATCTTGTATGTGGTCACTGATGGGAAAGTCATCGTCTTCCTGAAAGAGACGTGTAGTGTAGCACAGATGTCAGCACAAGCATATAACCACAAGCAGATGAAAGCAGTAAACCTATACACTCTGAGTTTATTCCACCAAATATCAGTAAACAGAACAATAACACAGAACACAAAGACTTTCACGCACAAATCAGTGAGTGTGTGTTTTTTTCAACTACAGCCACTTTTTTTCTTTTTGCTATGTTACGGTTATGTTATAATGAATTTGGAAGCATTTTCCAGCATTCATCATTTTTTTTTTTTTACTCAGTTTAACCCTTACCATATACCAAGACTTCATTACTAAAATAAGTCATTAAAAAAAATCAATCGTAAAATTTGTTTTAAAAACTATGATCATCTAAAAAATTATAATCATAAATTTGTCCAAGTTATTTTATATCAAAATCTGACAAGCTATGATGTAATTTCCACAGCAACATTTTTTTTATTTAAAGAAGTTTGATCAACTTTTGTAATTTGTTAACAAGGAAATTTTTTTTTTTTTTGCATAATTTCTAATCAAGCTGCAATTTTATCAAAGTATTCAAAACGTGTGAATGGCAATGTATTTAGGGTACAATAAATTCTAACTATAAACTTAGCCTTAGCAAAACTAGGCCATTTCCACAACGTCATTTCCACCACAGAATATGATCAGACCTAATTTGCAAAACATATGGTTCTGGTCCTAGATTCTAATTGGTTTTTACAGTATTGAAGCCGTGTTGTATTAACAGCTTTCACCTGTTCATTATTTCAGGTGTTTTATTAGCGTGAGAGTTTCTTTTCTAAAAGTCCACAGGGTCAAAAGTGCCAGTATTTGAAGAAACAGCGACAACGGCAAGTGAGACTGAACCGCTATCATTCAGAGTGTGTGCATGTAGCGGATTCAGACAGGAAACTGAGTTGTAAAGCTTTTTTCTTGTCAGCTTTTTCCTCACAGCTGAGCACAAGTTGCTTCATTCTTTTACTGTAACCTTCCTTCATTTCTTTTGAAAGATGAGTGCTCTTTTCTAGATGTCTTGTGTCAGAGACCAGGAAAACCATGGATTGTTATGGAGTCACATGGTCTCAACAAGTTTCCGGTGTAGAGCACAAACAGGTAGACCACCTTCACCATGTCAGACCCTTCAACCCACGTACATTAATCTTCATACATAATCAGTTATTAAGTTGAAAGAACTTTACCCGCTGATTATCTTTAGATCATCTAAAGACAGACTAACAGGAAATATCGTGGCTGTTTTTGTAAGATGCTCAAACAATCACATTCAAACATCTAGTACTCTATAAGACTATATCGTAATGATTTACAGCATACTTAGATCAGGCATGTTGCATCTTATATCATAGATAACAACTTACACAGTCCTCCAAGATTCGGGCTGAATGCTCAGCATCACTACTTGGGTCTTGTTTTCTTTTCTTCTGCTCAGAAACCAACAGATAATATGGTGTTCCTCAAAGGAGCAAGACCTACAGTTTAAGGTCTGTCCATCAAAATATGCATAAGATCTACGACCAAAACTAAACTTACCCCTGTGATATCTGACAGGTTGGCGTATGTGAGGAGCCTGTCTCTAGATACAGGAGACCTGAATAAGAATCAAATAAAGTGGAAATATGACACTGAAAAAAACATGAATGTATTATCTTAGGTGTATAATCCAAATGATCATCTGTTAGTTCATTAGTGAACAGCTATTAGACTTTAGTGAGTTTATAGGCCACAACAGCTGATCAGAATGACAGTTAAACACCAAAATGTCATTTAGTTTGAGCGGCTATTGATAATTTGTGAAAAAGTCATACCAGGAAGGTGATGTATCAACCTCCGTCTCTTCAAGTTCCATCTTTTCCTCTCTCATAGCATCTCCAAATGTGTTTATGAAAAGAAACAGCAGTAACTATAAGAATATTACATTAAAAATCAGACCATAAATCTTAAAAGCACCTGTTCCCACTTTTCAAAGAAAAGACAAAAAAGATAATGTGCACTCTCTCTCAGCCCTCCCCTCTTCCTCTTACACTTGCATGACTGAAACCACATCCTGTGTCAGAAAAAAACGTGTACTTCCTGTTGTCAGGCAGAACGAAGGCAAATCAGCCTCTCTTAACGTCTTGACAGATCTTTGAGCCTCGGTGTAATTACGCCAGCCACATATAACTGAAGAGGACGGAAGTTAAAGCAAATCTTCTGACCCATTTCTGAAAATAATACAGTGATGTCTACGGCTCAGTTGATTAGGTCATGACTGACTCAGTATGACACAGAAATTATGCAAAATTTGGCTTTTCTTGAAACATGTCAGGAAGAAAACACAAAGCTATGGCCTAAAACAAAAAAGGGCCATAGCTTTTTTTTTTTTCTCCATCAAATGTCTGGGAAATGAGGTGATTTAACGTCAGAAAGTGATGGTCAATCTCGGGAGGTTAAATATGCTAGTGGTTTCCGTTGCTATGGATTTACAAGTTTTGCTAAGTTTAAGACATCTAAATAACGTAAATGTAGTCTAAAAACAGCAGTCCCTCAATAATCATTTTGGGACCAATGTTAGTGTGTTAATGTTTAACTTGTATTTCCCTAAAAGAAAAGTACTTTTTTTCTGATAGTAACAGGGTTTAATGGTTGAGCTTGGCAATGCAGTCAGCAAAGTGGATAACTTTCTGGATATGTTGCACTTTTACTGTATTTAAAACGCTACTTTAGATGCTAGGTAATCAAAATCAAATGCTTTTAAAAGGGTTAGGTTTAAAATTGTACCTATTCTTGAAAAGTGACATAACCACATGAAGTGCACCCACAAGCACTTGAAAGATAAACAACCTGCAGAATGATTCTGTAATGTGATGAGCAAACTTGTAAATTTAATACAGCACCACAAACACGGTTCCAAATGTGAAGCACATGGTGGCAGCATCACACTTTCAACTTTGCAGCAGGGATAAATTCAGTAGAAAAGGGGGCAAAGTACAATTTAGACAGAAATACAATGAGACAATGTGCTATAATTTAAAGGCCAGTAGGAGTTGGCTCATTTCATTTACAGTAAAACTGTGACTCAGAGCACTGTGTAACATCCAAACTGGAGTGAATTTAAATCAAAAAGGTTCATGTCAAGAAGTGGCCCAGTTAAAGTGGAGTGACTCACAACACGGCGCATGAAAACGCAATTTTCTCCACAACTGGATAAAATCCTATTATCTAGATTCAAAGCCTTGATCCTAATAAAATTGACCTAGACTACTTATTTCTGCTATTTATTATTGACGTCAAATATTAAACATTATAATGTTTATTTCCATGAACAGCAAATATATTTAAATTGTGACTTTTCTTTCTATAAACAATGAAACACTCCAAGTTGAAAGTGTACTGTGCATCTTACCAACTGAAATATTCCTGATAGCCAGTTTGATTAATTGCAGATTCTTTTATTAACTTTATAGATACATTTTAAAAACAACAGTAGCAAAGAAAAGACAACAAAGCAAGAAAATGTGTTCAACTTTATTCACTAACACACTAAGTGCTCCCATTACAGAGTAAAATCACTTTACTGTAACGTTTTTTTTTTTTTTTTGGAGTTTAAAAAATGGGGGAGAAAAAAAGGTTATGTGCAAGTTCCTTAACCCAACCCATACAGAAGCCAGAGAGGCAAAGGGATGTTCCCACTGGGCCTATGGGAGAGCAGGAGTTCAGTAAGTGGACCAACTCATTCCGAGACCTTGTCCAAAAAGAGCGCTTTAAGTTACATTTAAAGGTGACATCAAGCCAAGGCAGTGAATTGAAACAATTAAGCGAACATAACTGATTCTTCTCCTTTGTACTCCATTTTTTGGCATTAGTCAATATTTTACTTCAGAATACAAAGCAAGATGGTGCTGCCCACAAAAGTATCATGAGGACAGGAACAGAGACTGGTGTGAAGATGATTCAGAGGGAGGGAGTGACGAGTGGTGTACAGATAAATTCATACACTGAAGCTGTGCGTTACAACAACCAGTTCAAATAAGCTACAGCCAAAGATTCACATGCTCCCCACAATCCTAAACATAACCAGCCTGATAGATTCATACCCTAGAGAGCTTGACCAATAGGGAAAGAGGGGTGTTTGAAATATAATACTTATAGAATTCAGTTACTGATTTAAAAAAAAAAAACTGATTGGTTTCTCTTTGGGCTCTCCAAGCATACTGATACTCCCCCATCCCCAGTGGGCCACCCCTTTCCCGCCACTGACCGGTCCCCTTCCCTACCCCAAAAACCCTCTCAGCGGATGGTGTATCTGACATAGGGGACCTCTACATCCTCTTCTGTCTCGTCGTTGCAGCAGAGCTCAAAAACTAGTGCTTTAACATGCTTCCCCAGTTTCTTCTTAGACACCTTAGTCACGATCTCAGTCATCCTATGAAAATAAAAACAGAGAAACATTTCATTTTCTTCAATCTCATTGAAATATAATACTTATAGAATTCAGTTACTGATTTAAAAAAAAAAAACTGATTGGTTTCTCTTTGGGCTCTCCAAGCATACTGATACTCCCCCATCCCCAGTGGGCCACCCCTTTCCCGCCACTGACCGGTCCCCTTCCCTACCCCAAAAACCCTCTCAGCGGATGGTGTATCTGACATAGGGGACCTCTACATCCTCTTCTGTCTCGTCGTTGCAGCAGAGCTCAAAAACTAGTGCTTTAACATGCTTCCCCAGTTTCTTCTTGGACACCTTAGTCACGATCTCAGTCATCCTATGAAAATAAAAACAGAGAAACATTTCATTTTCTTCAATCTCATATGCCTCACTGCCACCTGCATGATTAGAATTGAATAAATCTTTGAAGATAGGATAAAGCAACTCACGGCAGGTCCAGCCGTTCTTTAAGCTTGGCCGCAGGCATGAAGAAAGAGTAGAGCATGGAAACTCCCTGAGAGAGCATAGTGATCTCCAGTTTGTGTTCATTCTGAGGGAGCAACAGAGTGAAAAGACATTCATTTGTTTGCATCTACAAGGGATGGACACAAATAGGGCATGGCAAAAAAGCAAATAATATTACTACTTTTTCCACCATTACATTGAATATTGATATTTATTATATTCAATTCATAAAATTAAATGAAGGAAATGCATTAAATACAGTCATGTGAAAAAGTTAGGACACCCTATTGAATTCCATGCTTTTCTGTATCGGGACATAATAAAAAGGACTTAAAATTTGGAAAATAAAACCTCAGATGAACAACAAAACATGACATATCACACCTTGTCATAATTTAACAAAAATAAAACCAAGAGGCAAAAGCCATGTGTGACAAAGTTATGACACCCTATGATTCAATTGCCTGTAGATCCACTTTTAGCAGAAACCACTTGAAGTAATCATTTACTGTATGACTTTATCAGTCTCTCACATCGTTCTGGAGGAACTCTGGCCCACTCTTCTTTACAACATTGATCCAGTTTATTGAGGTTTGTGGGCATTTGTTTATGCACAGCTCTCGCCACAGCATTTCAGTCAGGATGAGGTCTGGACTTTGACAGGGCTGTTGCAACCCCTTGATTCTTTTCTTTTCTTTTCAGCCATTCTGTTGTAGATTTGCTGGCGTGCTTGGGATTACTGTCCTGTTGCATCACCCAATTTTGGCCCAACTATAGCTGTCGGACGGATGTCCTCACATTTGACTCAAGAATACTTTGATATACAGAGGAGTTCATGGCAGACTCAATGACTGTGAGGTGCCCAGGTCCTGTGGCTACAAAACAAGCCCAAAATCATCAGCCCTCCACCAGGATGCTTGACTTTTGGTATGAGGTGTTTGTGCTGATATGCTCTTTAGGTTTTCACAAAACATGGTACTGTGCATTATGGCCACATATCTCCACTTTGGTCTCGTCTGTTCAAAGGACATTGTTCTAGAAGTTTTAGGATTTATACAGATGCGAACCTAAACCGTGCTGCAATGTTTTTTTAGAGAGAAGAGCAAACTTTCCAAACATGCCATTACTTGTCCCATATTTTTCTAATTGTACTGTCATGAACTATCATTTAACATGTTAACTGAGGCCTGTAGAGTCTGTGGAGGAGTTCTTGGGTTGTCTGCCATTTCTCGGAGCGTTACAGTCTGATCTTGGGGTGAATTTGCTGGGACATCCACTCCTGGGAGGATTGGGGTCTGTTTTGAATGTCTTCTACTTGTGAATAATCTTCCTCACTGTAGAATGATGGAGTTCACATTGTTTGGAAATGGCCGTGTTACCCTCCCAAGATTGATGACAGCAACAATTGCTTCTCTAAGATCATTGCTGATGTCTTTCCTCTTTGGCATCGTGTTAACACACACCTGAAGGCTCCAGACCAGCAAACCGCCAAAACTTCTGCTTTTATAGAGGTGCTCATCCTTGCTGATGATCAGTTAATCAAAGGTATTTAATTAGCAGTGCCTGACTGCTACTTACCCTCTTAATTCCTGTTAACACTAAGGGTGTCCTAACTTTGTCACACATGGCTTTTCCATTTTGGCTTTATTTTTGTTAAATAAACAATGACACAAATAAATAATGCAATATGTCATGTGTTGTTGTTCATCTGAGGTTTTATTTTTCTAATTTTAAGACCTGCCAAGGACAAGATCATGTTTTATGTCCTTATATAGAAAACCATGGAATTCAATAGGGTGTCCTAACTTTTCACATGACTATGTTTGTTAGACCTCAAGAATTAATTGAATATAATTTCATTGTTTACAAGTAAACTCCAGAGTAAGATAAAATTGATGAAATCAATTGTATTTTTTCGCCGTTTTCCATTGTTTTTTCCCCTAAATTCCGTTTTGACTACAAATGTATCAAATTGTCTAATTAAATTAATTCTACACATTTAACAATTAAATGGTTTAAAATAAAAATCTAATAAAAAAAACTAGACAAATAAACATTCCTTTTATTTATATATTTTTAAACAAAGTGCTGTAAAACAGACCTTTTATAATGTATAAATTAGAACATGGGTTAAAAAACACATCTTGATAGTATATTTCTCAATACATTATATAATTTTATTATGATGACTTATAAGTAAAATAAGTCTTTTCTCTACAATAGCAATATACTTCTGTCATAACTTCAAGTTAAACCAAACAATTATTTTGATTAATTTGTTGTGAAGAGCTTTGAGTGCCGTAAATAAAGAAAATTACTCGGTACGATGTTGATCAATCTTTTCCAATAAATGTCATTTCATCACCCAGCTGTAGGCAGGAGTTTTCTAAAGTAACATGGATTATTTTAGACAATTACATGACTTCAAGGAATAGCTCACCCAAAAATGAACATTCTGTCATAAATTGCTTACCCTCATGTAGTTCCAAACTCGTAAGACTTACTTTCATCTTCGGAACACAAATTAAGATATTTTTGTTTTCTTTGCACACAAAAAGTATTCTCGTAGCTTCATAAAATTAAAACCTTGATGTCACATGATCTATTTTAACAAGGTCCTTAGGAGATCTTGGTAGTTACATTGCTGTCTATGTAGGGCCAGAAAGCTCTCTGATTTCATCAAAAATATCTTTGTGTTCTGAAGATGAACGAAGGTCTTATGGGTTTGGAACGACATGAGGGTGAGTAATTAATGACAGAATTTTCATTTTTGGGTGAACTATCCCTTTAACCTTTGTCAACTACAAACATTTTACAATTCTGATAATAGGTTATCAGAACCTATTAACAACCATATGAAAATAAACAAAAAAAGCCTCTTTTTCTTCATTTCTTAATTTAAATTTCTTAAAGCTGCAGTCCGTAAGTTTTGCCTCTTTGTTGCCATCTCTGTTTGAAAACCTGGAATTGCAGCAGTGTGCAGAATTATCTAGCTTGCGTGGGTTGTGAGTCGGCACAGCTCCAGCGCGGATGAATCTAATGTTCTGAAATAGCCTAGTAGCCGGGACAACTTCTTTACAGACGTGACGTAATGATGCAGCAGCATGCTCGAATTTCCCGCGAAAACCTACCCGTACCACTCAAATTAGAAAACATGATTATAAGCTAACCGTTGTGAATCGGGCTAAAGTAAGGCGATAGTTTTGAACACTGGCTGGTTATGTACTTGCTCAAATATTGATTTCGGATCATTATGAACCAAAAAAAGTTACGGGCTGCAGCTTTAAAACTTAAACCAAACCAATTAGAATGTTACTAAATGTTTAGCATCAAGTATTACCTTGAAATAGTCCAAGAACTGTCGGAGTGTCATTTCTTCACCATTGGACTGAATGCCCTTCACCTCAAAGCGGTCCCAAAGCGTCCAATCAATCTCATAGTACTGCGAAAGAAAGCAAGTGTCAAAAGAGCTCATTCATATTCAAAAGGACACCAGCTCTGCTGCTGTAATGGACAATGCTGTTGGTTACCTTGTGCTTGGGAGCAGCTATGGGCTCAGAGAAGGCGAAGAAAGGCAGAGCAAGGTTCATGAAGCCGTTCTTGTAGGACTCAAGCTTCGTGTGCCCCTGAATGATCTTCAGCAGCTCCAGACACACCAGACCCACCACGGCAGCTGTTGTTGTGGCGATTGCTGGAATGATTTTTCCAGCAATGAGTTTGCTCTGAAAGAAGAAAAAGAAAGGTGAGGACCTGCGATGGTGGGATTTGACTCCCAAGAGAGTTAAGAAACCATTTCATTGGCCTTCTCTCACCTTGTGTCTATCTGCAGGAGGAATGTCGTAGTTCTCTGCTCTTAGATTAGAAGCTGCTACAATGAAGTCCATATGAAAGTTTGTGTCATCGTCCTAAGGAAGAGAATTTAATTAGCATTTTAACTGAAGTTCAAAAGTTCTAAAGGTCAGGAAACTGGGGTCGAGTTATAAGCGTTACCTTTTCAAAGTCAATGGAACAGAGCTTGAATTGAGAAGCTGCTTCTGTAGAAGGCAACTGTGCCTTCAGTTCTTCAAGCCTAGAGTCATCTGAAAACAGACCAATAGTAAAATGAGCAATGATAGGACAGTGAAAACTAGCATTTGCTTTAGCATCCAGTTTCCTTTGTTCTGGATTCACTGGAACAAAAAGGATGAGCTCAGCAACTGTTCTCCTCTTACCGATTGATGCATTGGCACTCTGCAGCTCCTGATCAGACACGTGGATCTTGACTCCTGATTTGGGTATGAACTCAGGCACTTTAATATCCTGCAGCAGCTTAGTCAGAGCAGAACGTTCAGTGGAGCCCGGCAGGCCATATGACTGGGCAAGCAAGTTAGCCGCTGCCATAATGTAGTCCATGTGAAGATCCTACCAATCATAATATCAGGATCAATCATTTTTTTATGACTTGAAATTTCAAACCAAGACTTGTCTTTTCACAGTGAATACTCACATTGTTAGTGCTGAATTCTAATGGATGGGGACATCTTTTTGGACCTGACCAGAATGGCGCCCCAGAACTTGTAAGCTAGACAGAAAGAGCAGGAAGACATTAAACTAAATGTTCATTACAGTTGGTATTAAATGGAAATTCACACTATTTTCTAAATGCATTTTATTGCTTTTTATCCAGGTGTGTCTTTTTTTTACCTTATTTTTTTAACCAATTTCATAACTCAATATTCCAGTGAAGATTCAATATTCCAGTCTCGGCTTAAATCCCACCCTGTTCTTATAAAGTGACTGCAAGTTTGCATTCAGATCTGCCTCCATTCAATCAAAGTCCACACCCAACATTTTTCCTTTTTCAAAATCCATTTCACTCAGATGTAAGGCACAATAGTTGATGATGAAGGTTCTGATATAACTTTTAAACTAGGAAATAAAAGATTTTGCCAACAAGCTTAAGATTAAGCATTCAGTTTAATAAACCATTTTCCTTCATTATGATCTCAAGCCAGTTGTATAACCTTGACAAATTTTGACTTTATGCCTCAAAACTGAATTCAAAAATGTAAAAAAAAAAAAAAACCCACGCTCCTAATACATTGACGTCATTGTATTTATAAACAGCAATTTTAATGTATTTGAATAAATTAAGCCTCTCGTGCTCCTCGCATGGCAGTCAAAAATAACCACTCTGTTTTTTATTTCAATTGTGAATGTTGAATGAAACAACAAAATAGAAGCCATAAATCTAAGTTGTGTTCCAAATTTGAGGTTGATATTTCAAAAAAGATTTTGTTCGGGTGCCAACTGTTTCCATTAGATGAAATTAATTTCCCATTAGTTTTCAAAGCAGTCATTTTTGACAGTGAGGAATATAAGTGTATAAACAGGGTTTCTGCAGACTTGAACAAGTTAAATTTAAGACTTTTTAAGACCTTCTTATATGAAATTTAAGACCTAAACCTGTAATGGAAATACACATTTTATTACATACATATATGTAATATTTAATGTGTATAAATTAAAAAGAAAACAAAATATCAATGCTGTAATAAATGGTATTTATTACTATGATATACGGTGAACTTTTCATGTCAGCAGACAATATTCCATACAAAATATCCCCACAAAATAACTGCATCACTGAGATTTTTGGTGGAGTAAACAATTTATTCTGAAGCAATATTTTCATCAGTGTTCTATCAGCTTTTACATACTTAAATCTGCATATTTACCTTTACAAAGGCCTATTTTTAACCTTTTTAGATGTATGCATCATCTTACACATCAAATTATTACAATTTATCAATAAATTAAATATACACTATAGGGCTGCTACCAGTCAGATTAAATAATTTACACTGCAAATAACAATAATTACAACTGCAATAAATAATGTTATGAGATTAATGTTTTAAATGCATTTATGAATATACAAATAAGAAATGTTGAGGGGAAAAATGCATACTTTTCAACAAACTTCTCAACTGAACGACCAGTAAGTGACGGTAAGTCACTGAATGAGTGAGTATTGAGTCATTCATTCAACTGATTGAGTGTGTTATCATGCTGCTATCTTAAGGACATTCGTGGACAGCTGACTCCTAAAGTTTTTGATATTCTTCATATTCTGTGTGGTGGTCAGATAAGTTTAAATAGATTTTTACCTTTTATGGGCATTTTACCTTAATAAAGCCATTTTTCTATAAGTGTGCATTATCTTTTGAGTCAAATTCTTACATTTAATCAGTGAATAAGAATAAGACATTTGGGCTGTTACCAAGCAAATGAAATCAGTATCAACAAAATTCATCTTTGCAATCCAGACATAAGCTGCACCTGAAGTGGCATTTAGATGTGTTTACACACTGTTTAATGCAGAACATGAAGTCAGATTAAATCATTTACACTGCAAATAACAATAATTACAACTGCAATAAATAATGTTATGAGATTAATGTTTTAAATGCATTTATGAGTATACAAATAAGAAATGTTGAGGGGAAAAATGCATACTTTTCAACATACTTCTCAACTGAACTACCAGTAAGTGACGGTAAGTCACTTAATGAGTGAGTATTGAGTCATTCATTCAACTGATTGTGTGTGTTATCATGCTGGTATCTTAAGGACTTTCGTGGACAGCTGACTCCTAAAGTTTTTCATATTCTGTGTGGTGGTCAGATAGAAATTAATCTTTTCCAATAAGTTTAAATAGATTTTTACCTGTTATGGGCATTTTTCCCTTTATAGAGCCATTTTTCTAAGTGTGCATTATCTTTCAAGTCAAATTCTTATATTTAATCAGTGGATTAGAATAATAAGACATTTGGGCTGTTACCAAGCAAATGAAATCAGTATCAACAAAATTCATCTTTGCAATCCAGACATAAGCTGCATCTGAAGTGGCATTTAGATGTATTTACACACTGTTTAATGCAGAACATGAATGCATTTAACCTGCAGTTACAAATGCATAAATAATGTTTTGATATATTAAAAATAAAACATAAAAATGTAATACTGATATTTGAAATAATTAAAAAAATGAAAAGATACTGTAAATGTGAAATTAAAACCGCCAGTAGGTGGCAGTAAGTCACTGTTAAGTGAGTCATTGCGACTGAACCGAATCATTTAAACGGTTGATTCATTCGGGAACGAAACACCGTCATGTTGCTCAGAGACGCAAAACAGCCATGATGCTTTGTTTGGAATTATTTTTGTTGGCGAAATGGTGTCTAAAACGTAAGTCTCTTAATAAAACTTCCAGTTTATTGAACTGTTGTAAAAAATCAATATCACATTTGTATATAGTAATTTTTGGAGAAAAAAAAGGCACTCTTCCGTGTGAACTAGAGTATAAATATACACATTTTCTGCCCCCATGTCTTGAATTTGTGATCATTCTGAATGTATTTTAATAGACTGAATCATGCAGTGAAAGAGCGCACTAGACTTCACGTTATTTAAGACATTTTAAGGACCCGCGGACACCCTGATAAAGCAAGTTTTGTATGATTCCGATAAAGTAAAAACTTTTAAAAACACCAAAATGTAAAATTGTCAGTTTAAAAACGACTGAATAGCACCAGTGGGTTACTATTTCCTGTTAGATATGAAAAAGGTGTCATGTCATTGACCCTTTAAGGTTCAGATTATGAAAACACCATCCAATGATAGCTGATCAAATGAGAACAGACAGGCCTCACCTGGTCTGGAGGGAAATTGTGCAGTAGCTGACGGATGTTGTTGTTATATTGACACTGCCAGTGGTTGCGGGCCCAGGCTACACAGTCCTCCCAGCTGTGTGGGTAATCTGTCACCAGGCTCTTGTATACTGCCTCCACCACCTCCAACGGCTGAGCTCCAGGGAGCTTCAGTGTGCGCTCCATAAACTTTGGGTCTCTGGGGAAGAATGAAAACATTACATTTTAAAACAGCTGACAGCACCATGCGTGGCAAATTTACGGGTTGTTTAGGGTGACAGGAACTTACGTCAGATACTGCAAGGCGTTTTCAACAGGCTGTTTGAAAAGTCCCTCAAACTCATCACGAGCCCACTAAGAAAGCAGGTGGGTAAATGGTCAGTTTAGGTCAATCAAGGTAGCTAAGGCTTAAGACACCAGAAGTTCATCACAAAGAAAGTTTGAAAAGTTACCTGAAGGGTGTGTTCGATTGCATTAGGGAAGTTTTTGAGCGTGCAGATAGGAATGGACTTCTCTGGAGGGTCCTGGCTGGAGCTGTATGACTCTGTGAGGAAGGGAATGACCACCTGCACGTTCCCTTTGGTGCCGAGAGTACCAGACTCCAGCAGTGGCTTACGATAGTACACACACCTCCGGTCCATATACATACCTGGAAAAGCAAAGCATGCTGAGTTGATTTTTCACAAACAGCTTTTTGAACATTACATTTTGAAGTGGCCTATATGACCAGCCACTTTACTTTCTAAAACTCTTACTTACGGGCATCTACATTGTCAAGAGCATTTGCCACTCCATCAAGGCTTTCAAAGAATTCATCATCATAGACCTTCTCAGTGTCAGACCCTACACGGTTCTGATGACCCGTGATGCGGACTGATGGGTTCATCAGCTTCACAGCTGCAGCGGCCGTCTCGCTCTTCATCTTCTGCTCAGAGGAGGAACAAAATCATCAGCAACCATTCAAGAAAGACATAAAATCCCTTCCTTCTTCAGTCTGTGTCAGTCAATCTCACCGTAACGTCCCAAGGCCTAAAGAGGAACTGTCGATTGAGATTGGATTTCTCTATGGTGTCCATGTCAGTAACTATGACCTCTCCTTCACCGCTAGCCAAGCCCATCATAGCAAAGTTTTTCAGCAGCTCACAGCCAATAGCTCCAGCACCAACCTGAACACAGTAAACAAGTCACTAAAATTAACACGTAAGACTAAATCAGTGTTACTTCAGTACAATTTATAAACGATTATAGTTTTTAGAATTTTGAATTAGCTTTGTTTTAGTTTAATTTTAGTAAATTTGATACATTTGTCATTATTAGTTTATAAATATATTTATTTTTAATTCTTTTAAATTCAATTAGTAATTTTAGTACTTCAACTTACACTAATTACAGTTAGTTGGGAAGGCAACATCTCATTTTCATTAACATTTTTCATCTAATATTAATATTTTACTTCAACTAAAAAGGTATTCAATAGCTTTATTTTACAATAACTCTGGACTAAAGGCAAAACAATCTTGGTTGGAACAGTTAATACTTGCAGCATAAACATGCCTTTTGATAAATATGATTCAAAGAAGCTTTGTTTGATTGGCTCACTATAATTTCAAGGGAAAAAGCAAGCATTGTGCAACTGCATAATTGGCATGGCGTAATCATCTCCCATTTTGATAAATGGCCAGTTCCAGCTCCTCACCAGAAAATATCGCTGTTTGGCTAACAGCTCCTGTAGCTTGGACCCAAAAACAGCAATCTGGCCATCATAGCGGCAGTTCCTCTACAGAAAACAGATGAATAAATTATTTTTTGCAATCAACCAACTCTTTTGGGTGAGATGCATGTAGCTCCACTAGCATCAAACAAATACTGTAACATATAAATAGACAATGGTGCAAGAAGCACTCACAGGTGCACACTCTTCCTCTGTCAGAACGGCATCCTCAGCCTCAGGTAAGCACTCCACAGCATCAAAATACAGCCACTGCATGATGGGCATAAACTTCCCTGTGCAAGCCTGAAAAAAAAAAAAAAAAAAAGCAATATATAAAAGACCATGACAGAGGAGTCTAACGCAACACGTTCCTCATACATTTCATTGATTTCAAACTCAAAGGAAATGATGGGAGACCATATTACCTTCAAAACCTCCTGGGCAGCAAGCCCACCAATAAAGGCATTGATGGGTGCCAGGTCTCCAGCAGCCATGCAGGACAGTTTTTTGATGATTGCCTGGTCCAGCTGCTCTTGCTTGGCAGATCCGGTCTGCGCAGCATTCGCCTCTTCAGCCAGAGCCACAAGCTCATCCGCATCGGACTATAGCAGTACGAAGAAAGAGAAAGAGATCGCTGCTGAATCACTGAGACTGATGTCCACAGCTCAGCATTCATATGCAATTAAACAGAACACTGTGTAATGGTTGAGGCATTACATTTCTTGGCCAGAATAAGTTTGGAAGTGGACTGGACCTCATGCATAAATCTAACAACTAGCAAAAGTGTTCACCTGACTCCAGGGCTTCGGTAGACGACTGTGCTTTTTCTCAAATGCATGCAGCGCCTGAAAGCCCATGTGCAGTTGGCCTGGACGATCAAATTTGGCAAAATCAGTCAGCAGGAACTCTGGTTCGGCCATGGAAGAGGACAGGGATTTCTGATCGAAGACAGAAGTGTGCATATGTAATCCACTTTATCACTTTACATTCTATAATGTTCTATAATGTTAGCCTCAGCATGGGCGTCAACTTACAAAGGCAACTTTCTTGGGCATCTTCACTTGTGTGACAATACCACCTCTCACATAGTCCGAGAATGAGCTGGTGTCACAGATGCTGAAGGTGTAAGGACCTGATGGTAGAGGTCATCAGAGTCACAAAACAGCCTACAGACTGACCTTCAAACGGTGTACAGTTATCAGTACCTCTTTAAACAGTAACACAAGTTCAGTGCATTGGCCTCTGAGACCAGGAACTTATTTCAGGGTTCCTACACATATTCCATTTCAAAATGTCATACTTTTCCAGACTCAAATTTCCAAACTTTTCAGTAGATTTTCAGACCATATTTAACAAATGGTTCATAGAGCATTATTTTCAGTTTTATATTTGGTATATAGTAGTCATCTGTAAATATTTTTATTTTCTCATGATATTTTTTCCATATACTCGAGTACTTTGTACTCGAGAAACTATTCACATGCATATGGGAATTTTTTGCATGCTTACACATTACAATTTCTAGTTTTATATAACCTACTTCCTTTGTGCTTCACCATTTTATTTTGCACACACTATTTTGCCATCTTACTATGAATAAAACAAGAGCATGGATGCACATGAATTAATATATCTATTTGCTAAAAATTTGGCTTTTCTTATGGTAGTACCTGTAATATCAAGGCCTAATGTCCAATTTAACACATCCTCTGTGGAGGCACTCAAATCATGACATGAAATGGGCTGATGGCATAAAATTAGCCAAGTTCAAGGGTTTAAAAAAAGACTGGTTTAAAATTTGGCTTTTGTTATGGCAGTATGCCATATTTCAAGGCCTTAGGTCTCTTTAATGCATACTTTGTGGAGGCCAAGAAACCACACCACGAAATGGGCTGATGGCACAATAGGTGGCTCAGTGTGCATTGTCCTTTATGCCAAGTTTCTCGTGCACACATAAAAGTCTGTATATTTTCTTTTTATTTTTTTGCAAAGGTCCTTAAGGCAATGTAATACGGTGTTAAGAATACTGTGAGAAGAAACCCAAAATGCTTATAACCTGCAATTTTGCAGTTTGCATAAGGGTGCATAATTGCACCTTGAATTTATTCAGTCGTATTTTGACTTTGACTTCTTGTACAATAAATTTATTTTCAATAAATTCTTCATTTTCTATTATAAAAACTAGGGATGCACCGATACCGATACTGGTATCGGGCCCGATACTGGTCTCCTGTACTCGTTAAAATGCCCCGATACCAAACGCCGATACCACACAGCATGTGATAAGCGCCATATTCAAACAAAGAAACACTGACAACAGAACAACAGACAGCAGAATGAAGTTAAGGATGTCTACTACTAAGTATATGTATGCAATGAATATAACGTTAAACATTCAGTGTTAACGCCTGTATAGCTGATGTGCGCGAGCTGATAAACAAAGCACGCTGAGTGGATTGAGCGCGCGGCGGCGCAGATGCGCGAGCTTGTTGAGTGAATAGATCTTTCTCACAGGAAAGCTTGTAGTTCGGTCGGATATGTCAAAAACAAGTAAAACAATGCACAAGTTACTTAACGGTAGTGAGTGAGAGAGAGCGAGCGAGAAAGAGCGAGAGCCCAATTCTGTTGTGTGATCTTTGATGTTCACTCACTTAGCACACGCATCATTTGGATTAAAACTAAATCGTAAAAATAAGACCATTTATAGGGGCATTCACTATAAACAATTTATTTTCAACCTTAGGCATACACGACTTTCTGGTGAAAGTGAAACTAACAGCCTGTGTGAAATGCGCTATGCTGTACTGTACTTGTCCCTCTCATTCTGCATCAGTACAAATACGTACACGCGTTGCGCATTTTGCTTGCTTGAGTGTTTCTGCATTATATGAGCGGCTTTGGAATATAAAACGCAGCAACGTTTCAGATGAAAAAACGCGACTTCTATTTCTGAAAATATCACAGTTAGGAGATTTATAACGAGTGGTTCCCTGCATTATTACAGCAAAGCGCGTGATTACAGTACTAAGCCGCTGCAATGGAGCAGCTCTAACGCTATTAAATTAAAGATGATGTAC
>NW_015628351.1:3427685-3436262 GCF_001515625.1 Sinocyclocheilus rhinocerous
TGAAGTTGAGGTTTGCATGAAGCTGGGTGACAGCATGCCCAGGAGACTACAGGCTGTCATTAAGGCTAAGGGTTGCCCGACTAAGTATTGCTAGTTGTGTAAATACTGTCATACTATCAGCTGTCTGAATAATTTTTGGTTGATTGTAATCTATTACATACCTTTCTATCAAAATTATCTGACATTATTAAGATGAATTTGTTCTGACACAGTTAAACTCTGAGTTCTTGTCATATTTTATTACCATTTTCTAAACTATAGCGAATAAACTGTGATAATGTGAGAAATGTTGAAGGTGTCTGAATACATTTTGGTTTGATTGTATCTATTTGATAAATGAAGTTAACCAACTAACATTATATATACCCTTTTGGTTTCTGTACCCAATATTTAAAAAAAAATTACAAAATCCAATAAAAATGTCGGTATCGGTACTCAGTATCGGCAAGTACCAAAAATAAAAGTACCAGTATCGGGTGAGTACTGGAAAAAGTGGTATCGGTGCATCCCTAATAAAAACTAAATAGGGGCAAAAGGAAACAAATACTTTTCCATACTCTGCTTTCTTTTTACCATACTTTTCCAGACCTGGAAAATGCTTAAATCAAATTCCATACTTTTCCAAACCCCCATAGGAACCCTGTTATTTCCACCTTCCTGTTCCTTTAGGACAGAGGTAGTTGACTAAAGTGATCAGTAGCTGAAGTGATTGACGTTTGTTGCCCTATGATGATCTAGTTATATGTTAAAAACATGTACATTGTAGTTGACATTGCAGTAAAACCTGTCAAACAGTCATAAACCATACAATAAATAGTCAAAACATTCCAGACATCTGAAACAGTTGTAAAATTGCCAAGATGAAGACAAATATGTGAATTGCCAGGACACATAGTAAGGAAGATGATAGAGGCAAAGTTTGTAAGCAAGTTTCTTGCAAAAATCCTTTTCAGGCTTATTCAATTATTTTGCTAAATGACACTAGTTGTTTACCAAGCAACTTTGCCCTCAGCAAAATTCCTAGGGGGCCTGAAAATTCTTAAATTATTTAATAAAGAAGCTAAAACAACTAAAAATCTAAATGTTTTATTTTAATTCACCCTGAAAAAATGTTTTTTTTTTTCCTTTGAAGAAACTGGGTTTCCACTGTCTTGGAAAAGCTGGAAAAATTATGCAATCTACTTTTAAGTGCGATTACTAGACAAAAAGATCATGAACATTAACAAAATCTAAAAATGTCATGTGCATTTTTATAACGAATATACATTTTTTCTAGTAGTGTTGAACGCTAAAATATTTTGATTGGGAACAAAAAAAATCCTTAATTCTTACACACCAAATCACAAACAACTGGAAGAGTCATTTAAATTCACTGTTTTTAAACAATTAAAACTCCTGGAATTCTGAAATGTAATAATTTTAATTATATTTACTTGCTTATTGGAGTCAAAAAGGTTGAGAACCACTAATCTAGCATGTTTTTATTCTGAAGGACCCTGGGCTAACAAGAGACTAAGCTGGGTGGTTGCTGGGTCTGTTCAAGTTAGAAAACTTATGATAACTCACCCAGTGTCTTGATCTCTATTGGGTCACAGCCGTTGAGCTCTGTCATGCCCTGCACTTCTGTGAAAGTGACAAAATCTCCGCTCTCAAATCCATGCCGTGCTTCATCCAGACACGTAACCACACCAGCACTGTCCTTTAAAAACACACACGCACACACACACACAACACAAACGGAGCAAAATGTTCAGACAGCCAGTGTAACATTCAGTACGTTTACATGGACAACAATACTCCGATTTTAATACGATTAAGACAATACTCTGATTAAGAATCTACCATGTAAACAGAGATTTTTGATTACCTTAATCCGGCTAAAGTCATAATCGAAGTAAACACTAATCGAATTAAGACATGTGGAGTATTCCTATTTTAGTCGCATTACTTAAGTGCAGAATAGATATGTAAACACCTTAATCACATTATTACCATCGTGTAGGACTTTTCGCTACATTTTGCGACAGGATACACACACGGCAGTGGAAGACAAATATGTGAATTGCCAGGACACATAGTAAGGAAGATGATAGAGGCAAAGTTTGTAAGCAAGTTTCTTGCAAAAATCCTTTTCAGGCTTATTCAATTATTTTGCTAAATGACACTAGTTGTTTACCAAGCAACTTTGCCCTCAGCAAAATTCCTAGGGGGCCTGAAAATTCTTAAATTATTTAATAAAGAAGCTAAAACAACTAAAAATCTAAATGTTTTATTTTAATTCACCCTGAAAAAATGTTTTTTTTTTTCCTTTGAAGAAACTGGGTTTCCACTGTCTTGGAAAAGCTGGAAAAATTATGCAATCTACTTTTAAGTGCGATTACTAGACAAAAAGATCATGAACATTAACAAAATCTAAAAATGTCATGTGCATTTTTATAACGAATATACATTTTTTCTAGTAGTGTTGAACGCTAAAATATTTTGATTGGGAACAAAAAAAATCCTTAATTCTTACACACCAAATCACAAACAACTGGAAGAGTCATTTAAATTCACTGTTTTTAAACAATTAAAACTCCTGGAATTCTGAAATGTAATAATTTTAATTATATTTACTTGCTTATTGGAGTCAAAAAGGTTGAGAACCACTAATCTAGCATGTTTTTATTCTGAAGGACCCTGGGCTAACAAGAGACTAAGCTGGGTGGTTGCTGGGTCTGTTCAAGTTAGAAAACTTATGATAACTCACCCAGTGTCTTGATCTCTATTGGGTCACAGCCGTTGAGCTCTGTCATGCCCTGCACTTCTGTGAAAGTGACAAAATCTCCGCTCTCAAATCCATGCCGTGCTTCATCCAGACACGTAACCACACCAGCACTGTCCTTTAAAAACACACACGCACACACACACACAACACAAACGGAGCAAAATGTTCAGACAGCCAGTGTAACATTCAGTACGTTTACATGGACAACAATACTCCGATTTTAATACGATTAAGACAATACTCTGATTAAGAATCTACCATGTAAACAGAGATTTTTGATTACCTTAATCCGGCTAAAGTCATAATCGAAGTAAACACTAATCGAATTAAGACATGTGGAGTATTCCTATTTTAGTCGCATTATTGAAGTGCAGTAAAGACATGTACACACCTTAATCAAATTATTACCGTCGTGTAGGACTTTTCGCCGCATTTTGCGACAGGATACACACACGGCAGTGGTCAACCGTTTGACGGCAAACAAAAGAATGGCTTCAACAACGCCGTCGTCTGCTTGCATGTATAGCATGACAAATAATTAACTGCACTTGAAGCTTTCAGTAAATTAAAAATGAAACACCCAAAACTGTATATGGCATCATAACGAAGACAAACTATATGTTTATACGTGAAATTCCAGAGGGGATGTCGGATGGCGTGTGCCATTAATCGAACTATGTACTATAACATGTAAAACGGGAACATGAAAGGAATATTCTCAAATCAACTCATGTAAACACCTTAATCATAATATTGTCTTATTTAGAATAAGGTAAATAATTAGATTATTGATGTCCATGTAAACGTAGTCAATGTGACACTTCATTCATTCTGACTACAGTAAACAAGGTTTAAATGAAACCATCACACGGTATAATTTGGCCCAGTCCAGTTGAGTTTTTACCTTTGTGATCATTGAGATCATGGCGCTCAGTGGCTGCTCTCCATTGGTGTCAAACACCGTCATTTCCTCCCCAAAATCACAGAATAGTTGCCTATTGAAATACAGAAAGTACATGAGAAAAACAATAACAAAAAAATTAATAACTCAACAAACTAAGAAAGGTATTCTACCCAAACAGCCCACGCGTGTCTGCCACGATCAACTTAATGCCGTTACTATGGCAGAAGTCACCGATGCATATCTGCTCATCGAGGCTGGAGTTGGTGAGCACAACAACCTGGTCAAACACACAAACACCTGTTAGCGGAGTCTTTTAAATGCATTAAACTTTAACTAATGCAAAGTTCTGTATGTATGTGGGAATTTAGTCCATGTGTTGAGCTTATGAATGTAGTCCAGTGGAGCCATAACGGCAGTACCTGAAACTTGGTCAGGTATTCGTTGGTGAGGGCGCCAGTGAAGGAGGTTACAGGCACATAGCTGTTGAGTTCTGCCAGTCGAAGCTGACTGACCTCTGCACGGTTCTTCCCAAGATCCTCCTCACGCAGGTAAAACTAAGACATGTAACAAACACTATTATTTGTATTATTACTACAACTACTATTAAAAAAACACTACATTTCATTTTTCTTATTTCCAAAATTCTTATTTTTTGTCCACTTTATATTGTTATATAATGTCTTAATTTGTTAATGTACACTGCTGTTCAAAATTTGAGGTTGGTAATATTTTTAATGTTTTTGAAAAAAGTGTCCTATGATCACCATATCTGCATTTATTTAAAGGGGTCATATGATGCGATTTCAAGTTTTCCTTTCTCTTTGGAGTGTTACAAGCTGATTGTGCATAGATAAGATCCCTGAAGTTGCAAAGACTAAAGTCTCAAAACCAAAGAGATATTCTTTATCAAAGTTAAGACTCTGCCACGCCCCCCTAAAACGGCTCATTCTAACACGCCCCCACATATCTACCCCACTATGTGGAAATATTTGCATAATCCCGCCGCAAATGTGCACGCAAAGAAAGAAGGCGCGGTTTCAGTAACCGCAGTTAGTGTTGAAGCAGCCATGTCAGGGAGACGCTGTGTGTTTCAGTGCGAAAGCAAAAGCACTTTATTTGGATCACTTACAACAGAACAGCAATGCATTTTATGGACGACCGTTTCATGAACCTAGGAGAGGAGGTAATTCTGACTTTGCTATGACAATCTGGCGCTTCTGAATCAGCTACTGTAAGTATGTTTTGTTATTAGTTTAAGTATTTGCTATTGACTGTTCAAATGCGGAGTTTTGCGCATAGTGTGTGTGTGTGCGCGCGCGCGCGCGCGTGTGTGTGTGTGAGAGAGAGAGAGAGAGAGACAGCGTCACATCAAAGTGGAGTCAGCTGTCTTAACCACGGCTTGTGTACTGCATCATTACTGTGTCTGTCACGCGACTCTGTTCCCCTTTCGGGCTCTGTCTTTACATTTATTTTGAAAGATGAAGCTCGCGATTATGGTAAGGGGCGTTACATTTCCGACGAGTGCTTGCGGTGTTCGGCCAATCACAATGCACTGGGTCAGCTGGCCAATCAGAGCAGACTGCGCTTGTCGGAAGGAGGGACTTTGTAGAAAACGAAGCGTTTGAGAGAGGCGGGGCATAGAGGACCTACAAGAGGACCTATGTACAGTATTTGAAAAATAATGTGTTTTTTGAACATTAAAGCATGTCAACATATTCTGTTACACCAAATACACAAAATAATGATCTTTAAAAAAGCATCATATGACCCCTTTAATAAAAATACAGTCATATTGTGAAATATTACCACAACTTCAATTTCTCTACTTTAATACATTTTAAAAAGTAATTTATTCCAAAGCTGAAATTTCTGCATCATTACTCCAGTCTTTAGTGTCACATGATCCTTCAGAAATCATTCTAATATGCTGATTTGGTGGTCAAGTCCCCTCTTGGGCTGTGTCTTTGCATTTATTTTGAAAGATGAAGCTCGCGATTATGGTAAGGGGCGTTACATTTCCGATGAGTGCTTGCGGTGTTCGGCCAATCATAATGCACTGGGTCAGCTGGCCAATCAGAGCAGACTGCTCTTGTCGGAAGGAGGGACTTTGTAGAAAACGAAGCGTTTGAGAGAGGCGGGGCATAGAGGACCTACAAGAGGACCTATGTACAGTATTTGAAAAATAATGTGTTTTTTGAACATTAAAGCATGTCAACATATTCTGTTACACCAAATACACAAAATAATGATCTTTAAAAAAGCATCATATGACCCCTTTAATAAAAATACAGTCATATTGTGAAATATTACCACAACTTCAATTTCTCTACTTTAATACATTTTAAAAAGTAATTTATTCCAAAGCTGAAATTTCTGCATCATTACTCCAGTCTTTAGTGTCACATGATCCTTCAGAAATCATTCTAATATGCTGATTTGGTGGTCAAGCAACATTCATCATGTCGTAAACATCTGTACAGTTTAATATTTTTGTGGGAACCATGAAACATTTTTCTCAGGATTCTTTGATTAATAGAAAGTTGAAAAGAACAGCATTTATTTGAAGTGATGAAGCCTCGTGAAAAATGGCGGCAGTGGTGTGGTGTCGTATCCTGGCAGGTGCTGCGACTCCACTTTCTTTACACTTAGCTGGCCGTTTTCTTTGTCTTTATACACATTTGTCAGAGGCCATTTTAAACTTTACTCGCAGAGTTAAACGTTACAATCATGAAAAAATTGAATCTACGTTTCGTGGTGCGTTTTTTCTACCATTACTCTTTTCTACGGCTGCACTACCAGTATGTGTTGTGTCCGGAACTCTCCACGTGGATCAGTTGTGCTCCAAAAACTCGAGTAGTTATGTTGCTCAGGGGAAAAACTGTTTATATTCTGGTTTTCTCCAGTCACCTACTTGCATGGGAAGTTTTATCATAACATGCTCGGATACTATGCAATTTACTCATCTGTTTTGGACTATGGACACGCTGTGACGTGTAAATACGCCGCTAGTAGGGATGGGCGATATCTTATCGTTTGCGATATACCGGTAAAAATTCTCCACACGATAAGAATTTGTCTTCCCGCGATAATAACGATAAAGTCTAGTTGTTGACATATTTCTGTGTACGACTGTGTAGAGTGACGTGAAGGAAGACGGATGTGAAATTGAGCAGCTCCTTCTACAATCTGGAACAGGTTTGGATAGGGCTGTACAGTGCGACAAAAATCGGTCTGAGCCTTGGGTAAATGTACTACAGTAGCACGTGTGCAACACAGTTTTACATGTGTATGAGTCGTTTACAAACCTGATGTCTAACAAAGATATTTTAATTTATTTACATGCTTTTTCTCCATATTAACTTCATAACATAGTCGAGTGTTTCCGGCTTCCAGTATGAATTAAACGATCATTACATTACGTATGTACTCCGTAATGCTCACAACACCCTATTTGGGGTAAAAATAGGAAAGAATGCTTTTCTCTAAAGTCGCCAACCCGTTGATCGCGATCGACTGGTAGATCTTTATCACTGTTCCAGTAGATCCCGATCAGTATCAGAATCCAATTTGCTACTAAAAAAAAATAAAAAAAAAAATAAAAAAAAAGACCGAAAAGAAAATATGAATTCTGAATCAGCTATGATCGGCGCATCACTAATTAAAATACTAAGTAAAAGGCCTCAAATTTGAAGTACAATCTGGGATGTCTTTTTCTATCAATTCTTCAATAGGTAGATCTTGTCTTTCATAAAGGCCGAGGTCAGGGATCTTGGGCCTAAAAAGGTTGGTGACCACTGCTCTAAAGAAACAGGATTTCCTAAATTAACGTCATTGATATCGTTATCGCAATAAATATCAGAAATTATCGTGATATATTTTTAAGCCCATATAGCCCATCTCTAGCCGCTAGACAGCTGGGTTTCGCGGCGCCTTCACAAAACACTCATGGGCTCTTGCTTATTTTACTGCTGCTCTCTGGGGATGTTCAACTAAATCTGGGACCGGTTAACCCGAGAATACAGTTGGACTCTGGAGTTGAGCCTCATTTGGGGACGACCTCGGTGATGTCTCAAGATGAGGTAAGTGCCTGGGGATTTCCGGTGGATTTACCCAGCCCATCAAACAGCGAAGCGTTTAATTAACAATGTACATAATGCTCCAGTGCACAATATTTCTACACTGCTTGGCGGAGATTCTACAAGATCTACCGCGGCTCCAGCAACTACACTTAACGTCTCGAAATCCTGCGGTAAGAAAGCAGACTGTATGTAGAATTTTTCAGACTGTAAATCACGCAAAAGTTTTGTGGGACCCAAATGTGAAAGAGAGAGGAATTTTTGGTGGACATTTGAATATTTGGAGTTTTATCTCTAAGAACGAACAGTTGTCTCATTTACTTTCTACTTCAAATTTGGACTTCCTTTGCATATCTGAAACGTGGTTGCATCAATTATCTTCTCCAAGTGTATTTATGATGCCTGGATATCAATGTTTTAGATGTGATAGATCCTCGGGAAGGGGAGGGGGAGTGTTAATATATGTGAGAAATGGTATTAAGTGTGAACGTCTTGTGTTTAACTGTTAACGACTTGGAGTTCGTAGGGCTAAAAATAATTGTCTCCTCAAACGTCATTTATTATCATATGTGTGTATAGACCCCCCCTCCCCCCTCAGTAAATTATATTTTATAAACAGCTTACAGAAATTTTAAAGGAATGTAATCATAAATAAATAATTCTTATGGGTGATTTTAACTTGAACTGGGAGGACAACTAAGGAGAAAAAACTGAAAACTATTGCAGATAAATATCTTTTAAAGGGGTCATATGATGTTGCTAAAAAGAACATTATTTTGTGTATTTGGTGTAATGCAATGTGTTTATGCGGTTTAAGGTAAAAAACAAAC
>NW_015628351.1:3436273-3438521 GCF_001515625.1 Sinocyclocheilus rhinocerous
ATGTGGGGGCGTGTTAGAACGAGCCGTTTTAGGTAGGCGTGGTTGACTCAACTTTTATAAAGAATATCTCTTTGGATTTGAGACTTTAGTCTTTGCAACTTTACAGATCTTTATGCACCAAGAGCTTGTAACTCTCCAAAGAGAAAGGAAAAATTGAAATCGCATCATATGACCCCTTTAAATGAGATAATTAAATGACCCACAAGAATTGCTAAATCCTCTAAAAAAGACAGTGGTTCTCAAACCTGTCCTGGAGTACCCCCAGCCCTGCACGGACCCACAAGAATTGCTAAATCCTCTAAGACACAGTTAGACCTAATATTCACAAACAAACCTGAAAGGATAATCAAGAGTTATAATTTGATCACTGGGTTATCTGATCACAATTTAACCTTGGTTGCTTGGAAACTGACCAAAAACAGATTTAGAAATAATGCGACAACTTCTACTAATGTTTTCTGTTGTATACCTAAAGGAAAGCTAGTAGAGTTCAATGAGGAAATAGCTAGTTTAAAGTGGGATGACATATTATCCTCCCAGGATGTAGAGTATGGTTGTAACACTTATCAATAGGACTAATCCTGTAAATTCACTATAAAAGTTCAGAAACAATTCAAGCATAAAAATAATCTACCTTGGTTTAACAAGGACTTATAGAAGCTGATGAAGAACAGGGACTCTGCATTAAAGATGGCTATTAAGTCAGGAAGGGATATCGACAGGCTTTGTTATAAAGGACTGCGGAACAAAGTTATTCCAGACCTGAGAGTAACTAAACCAAGTTATTATCTTCACCAATTGAACGAGGCAAAAGGTAACAATAAATTGATTTGGAAAATTGTTAATAGCCTTTTACAGAAGGAGATAAATATCAGAGAAATGACAAACAACAAGTGCTACTCTACACTGCCCAAAACTCGCGTTTGAATCATCAGTGGCAAATCCTTTAAATGAAAACGTACTTGCAGACTGTGAGTCAGAACTGCCGGCATTTTAGTCTAACGTTACTCTCCCAGGATCAGTAAACAGTCCTATGCATTTGTAACTGCAGTTTAAAGCATTCCATGTCACTCAAAGCTGCATTAACATGTGTAAATGCATCTAAATGCCACTTCAAATGCAACTTCTGCAAAGATGAATTTTATTGATACTGATTTAATTTTCTAATTATCTTTATTGATAAAATCACAGAAAATATTGAGATATTTTTTGTCAATATCACACACCCCTAGTACTGACAAAATGATTTGCAACGGTCGCTTTGTCACGCCCAGTGTAGACAGCCTCAAACTGTTGGTATATTTCTTTTTTTTTTGGCTAGTAGACGTTATGAATGGCCGGTAACTTAAATTTAGTAGCCAAATTGGCTGGTGAGTGAAAAAGTTAATTTCAATCCCTGATCATAATCTACTAGTGATTGTGTTGTTCCTTTTCGTCATTCTGTCTTTGGATCATCGTCTTTCTCAGTGAAAGCTATTATTCTTTACTGTATCATAGGGGTGGGACAACATATCGACATGGCGATATATTGTTGTCCTTCTCCATGCGATACGAGAATCAATATTTGGCGCCAAATATCGATATTTTAATTACTACAATAAGGCGCTCTAAATAGATTTCCCTGCTCCCAGCATCTAAAAATGCGTGGAAATTGTGACCGTGCCATTTCTACCTTCTTTCCAAAGCGCGTTCTCCATGAAGATGGGGAAGCAGAAGGAACCAAAGGATAAACAGATTTCCAGCCACTGTACTAGCGCTACTGCTATATATGTTTATGGAGATGAGAACTAAAAAACTGCCCCGGAACAGCTATCAGCGTGGACTAGGGTTGTGACGGTGAAGAAATTTTCCCACCGGTTAATCGACGTGACACAACACCGGTAATACCGGTATCACCGCGGGCGGGGGCGTTCCCTCTTTTCCTCGCTTTCCATCGGTTTTAAATAGCTTGTAAAAGCGGCGTGCGCATTTTACTTTCACTTTCAAATAGCGGCAATTCGGAGTAAAGCAATTGTTCGTTTTTAGTTTGTTTGAATTTTCCCTCTTTTCCTCTCTTTCCTTCGCTTTTAAAAAGCTTAAAAGCACCGTGCATTTTACTTTCACTTTCGAATTAGCGGCAGTTCGGCGTCAATTGCTTGAATGCAACAACAAAATACAAACGTCTCACTTGAGCGTATATATAAAACATAGAACTTTTATTAACAAAACAAATAAAAATACACCATGCTATAGGGCAGGCTATGCCTAA
>NW_015628351.1:3438610-3457190 GCF_001515625.1 Sinocyclocheilus rhinocerous
TGTGATGCGACTGTCGTTCGGCACGCTGCATTGAGCAGCCGCGTTCAGTTTTTAATTGTAGTGTCTGTTCTTTTACTGAACTAAATTATTTTTATTACTATAAAAAAAATCAAAACAACAGTGGGAGTCAGTGACGCGGTGGGCAAGTGACGAAACCGGTGTTGCGGCTTAACTGATTATCACCGACTATCGCGGCAAGCCTAGCGTGGACCATAGGCACCGATCACGTTATTACTGCAGAGCGCATATTCAGTCCATCAGTAGCCTAACCTCTCCGCTCAGATCGCAGGTGGATTTCCCTCACTATGAGTGAGAGAGAGCGGCGCTGGCGCATCCAGTTTTATGTAGGGCTGGGTATCGAGTTCGATACTTTTTAGGCACCGACCGAATTGCCTCGATACCATCGAGTATCGAAAAACGTCTCGTCGTTCGGTACCAAATTTCGATACCTAAGGGGTTAATCTCATCAGCGTCAGTGAGCCAATCAAGGCCCGGGTATACTTCTTCAGGAACCGGTATCGAAGTCAAGGTATCGGTACCGATATCGAACATTTTTGAACGATACCCAGCCCTAGTTTTATGTGAACAAAACTGGATGCTCTCCCTCTCTCTCAGATATTGCAAGTGCGCGTTTTGCAGTGGGCACCGACCGGCAGAAACAAATCTGCACCTATGGCATGGACGACGAAACAAAACCTCGTCAGAGCCATAATGTGGCGCAGAAGTGTGCAGTTTGTGTGCTTGCCGCGCGTCCACATTTGAAATAACGAACCTGAGTGCACAAAAGAGGCGATGTGAATAGTTATTTTTTCCCTGCATGTCATGTGTGCGGGGCTCCGTTTTTATGATGAGAGGAGAGGAAAGGTTGAGAAAGCACTCCAGGTAAATTTTGAAATGTACCAGGTTTATATATATAGGCTATGGTTTTCTAACAGTTTGGACTTGAGAAAACTTGCACTTAACCTTTTCACAGGCATTTTGTTTTCATAGTTAGACAGGTATCGTGATGTATCATTATATAATTGTCTAGCAATATATCGATCATCGCAGAATTGCTGTACCGTTATCGTGAGCCATGTATCGTGATTCATATCGTATCGTGAGGTACCCTGCGATTCCCACCCCTACTGTATTGTATGTGTTTGTTGTCTTATGTTTTTATGTTTACCTATGATTATGATTACCTGCCAAGGGACCGCGGATGAAAACTAGCCATTGGCTAAATTCGGTACAATGCATGAAATGGAAACATTTATGTTAAAATTGTGCATGGTCCCTTTTCAAATAAAGTTAAATAAATAAAAATAAATAGAAATCTTCTGTAACATTACTTTATCTTATTGAACCCAAACTTAGGTAGGACAGTAATGTAATTTACCTCTTGTTTGAGCCACCAAATGTGGATTTTGACTATGCTCTTGTTTTAGTTATTTTACAGTGCCTTTACATTGAACAAAATTAGCAGCAATGACTGCGTTTTGCATCCACACACTTATGGTTATGACTCACGACCAACCACTGACCTGTGAAGAAAGGTCCTTCCACTCAGCCACGCCCTGGTCATGCAGGGTGACGCTCTTGACTCCACCCAGAATGACATTCTTGGCTATCTCTACACCCAAACCTCGCAGCCCTGAGATCAGAACATTGGAGCTCTGCATCCGCTTCATAGCATCATGGCCCAGTACGTACCTGAGAGACACATACTAAATTTAACATCTACTCATGTGACCTCTTATTTGCTCAGAAAGAACGTTCTAAGGATACTTCAAACTGAAATGAAGGCCAAACTCACAGCTGTCTGGAGTACAAGCCCTCGTCGATCTCAGCATCATTTCCATTCTTAGCCATGCCCTGCAGAGACCAAAACCACATAACTTATGAAACTGGCTGCCTTTCAACAACCAGGCACAGTAAAGAATGAAGATTATATTCACAAAATATGCGACTACACATACTAGTTCAGATTATCTAGATGTCCCAGTTATATGCAAACAAGTTAGTTCAGAAAAGCTTGACTTGAACCAACCCTCTACATTGCGAGTAAATCACTCGCATATGCGACTAATCTTCACTCTGGGCGACTAAATGATGTCTAATATTAGCCACTGGCTAATAAATTCTCCGATTTTACTCGCCAGTGTTAAGAATGTAGTACCTTCAGATTTTTTAAAAAGCTGTGCCATTTTACAAACATACATATATATAAATATATATATAAAATTTACTAGCCAATGGCGATTCAATTGCCAAGGTGTCCGTAGAGGGTTGTGAACCTACGTTAGCTGGTGTGTGTGACAGTTCGGTTCTGACAGAGTTAGAGGAGGAGCAGTGGGATCCCGTCTTCGTCTCTGATCCTGACACGCGACGCTTCTTGGACAGCGGCGAGCTGGACATCTAGGAGAGATGAAAGAAAACTCAACCTCTGTATTTTTCTGAAGTGAATATTATGGGTTTGGAGTGCATAAAGATTGATACACAAACACTGCAGATCATGTCAAATCTACAGAGAAAATAAAAAGAACAGCATCTTACAGGTCACTTAATTTTGGTGGAATGAGTTTCCCAAATGAAACAAACCAATTATCATCTTAGTGGAGACTTAAAAGCATTTTCAGGCTATTTGTTCTTGGACTTGGCAAAAGCTCATGTTATTTCCACAAACAAATGGAAAGCAGTGGTGCAAATGAACAATAATAGCAACATCCAAATGGTTTGAATACATTATGTAATGTGCAAGCACCTGGACAAAAATCGCTCTACTAATTGTACTTTATTCATTATTGAACAAAGATGTTTTAAAATCTTGGTATAAAGCCAACATGGAACAAAAGAGCACAAATGTATTTTTTAAAATTTCATCTGTGTAAAACAACATGTAATCTGCATTCAGAAGAATGTTGAAATATGGCCTTATATACATAAATGGTTATTTCAGCACTGGACAGTTCCTTTAAGAGATAAAAAAAAAATCAATTGTACCAGCAATGCAGCAAAGTCAGCATCATTCTAAAGGACACAAAGAAATTCTAGTCTATAAAACCAAGGCTAGTTATTATTAGATACTCATATTTCGCATATAATTGCATTTAAATTAGATTGTACTAAGAAAAAATAAAATGAACATTCAGATCACTTATATGTGGAATAAAAACAATAAGGTTTGTCTTTCCACAGCACAAGGGGAGCCTGATTTCTGCCGCAAGATGAAGCGCTTTGGCTATAAATAGCTCGCGGACAGAAGCGTTGTGTTTATGGTGAAAGGCCTGTGCATTTACTGGCTCACCCATTCTGCCTTAACAAAACCACTGATTCATTAAAACAAAACTGCAGTGAATGTCACATCCCAAGACCGGTTCAGTGCAGCGTTTCCACAACACAAACTTAAACTCTTATGCCGGTTGCCCATTCATTCATATTCCATGTTAGGATATCTCATTAATAAGGCACTGAATGACGCGGAGTTCAACATTTACGACATTCACTAAAATATGGTGTAAGAAACAGGAGGAAGAAGACTTGCTTTACTGAAACTAAACTTTATAAAGCGCTTTAATTTGCAAACGAAACTTTATAAAGCTCTTTAATTTGCATAGAGTTCAACGGCCCTCGAAAGAGAGCGTAGATTCTAGAATGACTACAAACTCGCGAGCTGCGCACGAGCGGAAATTCCGCATACAACCGTGCCGTTCTGAACAGAATTCTCGACATTTAAGGGAGAACATTTCCTCACTCTCCTGTTGTTCTAAACCTGTATGGTGACTCCTGTGCTACATGGAAAGAGTTGTCAGGCAGAAAATTACAGCCTCAATCAACATTCACTCATTTTTTCCATACAATGACTGAGGCTGTCATTCTGCCTGACAACAACTTATTTGTTCCACGAAAGAAAGTCAGTCAGTCACACGTTTAGAACAACACGAGAGTGAATTTTAATTTGTTTAATAAAACCAAAATAATGCCCACAAAATCCATTAGCGTACAGATGGCTAAGTGAACTTAATATATTGACACTCCAAGACTACAATATGAGCAGATTGAGGTGCCCACCCTCTGATTTGACCCAAACGAAACCGAAACATGAACAAATCTGTGCGCGACATAAGCAAAAAATAACATACAAGCTCTATTATCTCGTAAAGATCAACGGTTACACCTGCTTTGTAAATTTCAGATTTCACTTCCGTTTCGACGAGACGCAAAAAAATAATCTACAGTACGTCAAGACATCGAATGCTAAATTAAGCAGACACGCGAAGCAGGTCGCGTAACTTGACGCTGATCAGATTTGACAAATTTAACTGGATGATCACTTAGCAGGGAGCACGAGGGGATTCTTAGACAACTAGCTTGCTAGCCTGCTACATGCTTTGTAATAGTAGGTGAAGGCAGTTTACTCAGCCTGAGGCCTAGCTCGCTAGTTCGCATGCTAACCAGTGAATGAAAGAACTCGGCGCCTGTACAAACACAACAATCTGGTCCATGCCGATCAGCCATCACATAATTATACGAGCCTAGGCGGGGAAATACACACGATAAAGCGCTATCCGAGCGGACAGCTGCTTGCACCGAGTGCAATGGTTTGCCTCTTACCAATAATCCTTCTCAGTCCACTCTGTGTCAGCAAACCGCTCCTCGTGTGAAACTAACTTAAATGGTGCGGATTGCAGGCTGATGTAGGTGTGAGGAGAAAACAGACAGCAACAGCACGAACAGCGCTGGGCGAGATGCTGTGAGTAAAGCCCCTTCACTATCCTGCCGAGTCACTGTGTCGTTCAGTCTGCTGCCTGCCCGTCTCGCGTTTCTGGTTTTGTTTCAGCGAACAGAACAAAACCAAAATGGCAGCTGTGGCACAGGGGCGGAGCTGCTCGGATAAAGAGGAACAGGAAAAGGTGGTCTGGCCAAGACTGCTGCAATCCTCTACAGGCGCCCATTGGCTGTCCTACCTATGACTTTACGGAAAACCCACCCACTTCTTCATATGCCGGGACTTCAGGCTCCTGTAATTGATATTCAGTTGTGCTCATTGAACTGAACCACGTTATCTATTGTCATGAGGCTGTGGATAAAGAACTGAACCCATGCTGTAGAAGGATAGTTTGCCAACAATGAAAACTGCCCTAATTTTCTTCCTCCTCATGACACTCCATACCAGTATGACTTCTTTGTTCTTTTTGTGCAACATAAAAGATATGTATTTTTTCCATTCAGTGTTTGTCAATGGCAACCAAAACTTTCTGGTTACCAATTTTCTTAAAAACATCCTGTGTTCCGCAGAAAAAAGGCAAACATTTTTGGAACGATGTAAAGGGTGAGAAAATGATGAGTTCTTATTTTGTGTGAACTTTCCCTTAAATGATTTTGTGTCCTGGACAATTTACATATGAGATACAAATGATACTGAAAATAAAAGCAATGTTTTAAGGAAAAATTATGATGTATGTATTATTTGCATCCTAATATGGTCCCTGTCCATATAAAAAGCTATAGCTACATGGGATAAAGAGGAACAGGAAAAGGTGGTCTGGCCAAGACTGCTGCAATCCTCTACAGGCGCCCATTGGCTGTCCTACCTATGACTTTACGGAAAACCCACCCACTTCTTCATATGCCGGGACTTCAGGCTCCTGTAATTGATATTCAGTTGTGCTCATTGAACTGAACCACGTTATCTATTGTCATGAGGCTGTGGATAAAGAACTGAACCCATGCTGTAGAAGGATAGTTTGCCAACAATGAAAACTGCCCTAATTTTCTTCCTCCTCATGACACTCCATACCAGTATGACTTCTTTGTTCTTTTTGTGCAACATAAAAGATATGTATTTTTTCCATTCAGTGTTTGTCAATGGCAACCAAAACTTTCTGGTTACCAATTTTCTTAAAAACATCCTGTGTTCCGCAGAAAAAAGGCAAACATTTTTGGAACGATGTAAAGGGTGAGAAAATGATGAGTTCTTATTTTGTGTGAACTTTCCCTTAAATGATTTTGTGTCCTGGACAATTTACATATGAGATACAAATGATACTGAAAATAAAAGCAATGTTTTAAGGAAAAATTATGATGTATGTATTATTTGCATCCTAATATGGTCCCTGTCCATATAAAAAGCTATAGCTACATGACAACACAATACAATTATAATCTTGTTGAGGGTGGAAAATATGTTAATGCATTCAGTCTACAATTCTCAATTTTTACACCATTTTGCAAGATATTGTCATGAATGTCTCTCAGTGGCACTTTATGCTACAGCAATGTAAAGATATGATTTATTTACAATTAACCACCAAAACTAAATGTTCATATGGGTTTGGTAATAACACTGAATATGTATTACTAGTCAAAATAACCTCACGTCAGATCAGACAAGCAGCATTCTAGTGATTACAGTATATTATGGCATGCAAAACCTTTTGCAATAAATAATCATGCAAATCTGTAGATCTGTCAACGGCTGAATGAAGGAAGTAAAGTGCTAATTTGATAACTTAGACATCATTTACCAAAAAACACTAAAGCAGATGCTGCACTTATTCACTCTACTTAACATAAACATAAAGAAAGCCATACAACCTGCTAGTTGACAGCTGACTCTGTAAAGTATGTCACAACTATTTTACTAAGGAGCAGACATACTTGACATAAACCATTTGGGTAAAATATGTCACCCTTGCAGATGGGGATAAACAGTGGCTTAATATAAAGCCATAAAAAAAACATAAAATAACAGCCCGCAGAAACACTGAACATCCATACACATGATGCATACATATAACCACTGAAGAATTGCCCTCATTTATTTGCATAGAGCAGTTTACATCCCCTAAAACAACAAACCATGTAAAACTGTGCCTTTCAAAAGCAATGACTGCTAAAATGAGGGGTTAGGCATGGGCTTTCTTGTAAATGAGAGGAATAAGCGTTGGGGGATGGGGTGATACTTGTGACAAAGGCCCAAGTGGGCCGCTTATTCTCGCACATGGTGCATACAAGAAGCAAATGCCCCGTGTGAGTTACCTTTACAGCAAGTACAAATAATGTCAACAACCCCCAACGCATCGCATCCTTCTGCCGCTCACGCACCTGCACTTGATAGTCAAAACCTCGCAGTCCGAGTGAGCCAGTTAGCTCGCTGCAAAACACCATCTTAAGATGAGTTTCACATAGCAAGTTGCATGCTTACTAAAGAGGGATCTTGGGGTTTAAAGTTGCAGTTTACATTATAGCAAATCGATGCTAACAATGCACAGGGTGACATAAACAGGTTGAGGTTTAATGATCAGTGATCTAAGCGGAGAAGCAAAGCAACGACTTGGTACTCCATACGCTGACAGGTTTGATTCAGTATTTGGTCTATTTTTCCTAGGGTGAATCTTGAGATACTTTTAAAAGAATGTAATCTGAGCAGTTGTGCAGATATGTGGGCAGTCAGATTATCTCGCTATCTTTCCAGGCTAGCTTTTAGGGAAACGATGCGAGGACGTTTTGCGATAACGTTAGCCTGCTAAAACGAGGCTTGTTAGCTTAGCGCAACCTTCTTGCAAAGCATGAAGGAAATCTGAAAAATAGCCCAAACCATATGACGGGAGAACTAGCCAACTTTTCCGCAAGAATGAGTTGGTTTCTTTTATCCCCAGCTCGTGATGCGCGCATGGGGCGCATTGTCTCGCGCATGCCGTTAGCTGGTTGTTCCTAAAGTGGCCCATTGAAATTTACAGGCAAATTGTTGCGCCTGCTTAGCTGACTTCAGCGGTAAAAACTTGGCCTTGGCTAGCTGTAACTGTGTTCTTGTGGAGACGTTAGCTAGTTAGCATTAGCTAGGCACATAAGTATGCAGAACTCACCACATCCGATATTACTTGGCCTCTCCACGGTACTGAATATAGAAATACCTCGCGGGCAAAAGATAAACAACAAAAAGGTTAACTCAAACCGTTTCTGTAACTTTATCCCTGGAAGTGGTGGGAGCTCCGTGACTTTCCAGTGTGAGGGGAGGCTGGACGGTTGCCTGACCGGCTATTCCCTGCACCGTTAACAACAGTTCAGCAAGTATTCTTCAGTTCAGGAGCGTAGACCCAACATGTGCAGAGTTTGAGACCGTACTATTATTCAAGATACAGGGAAATTACACAAACTTGTGTTTATATTAAACCGTCAAATACATTAAATGCGTTGATGGTCAAATGTTAAACGTTTAGAATAACATTTTAGAACAAACGTAATTGGGTAATAATGAAAAACCTTTCTATAGTTGGTCGAAAATGTTATTTTGCTATCCCCCCACCGAGTTACAAAATAGACTCGCCCAAAGCTTGGGTTGCGCTATGCTCTATGGGAGACGTAGTTTTTATGCTTAGAAATGTGCGTGAAGTTGCTTTTAGGTAGAACATGTTTTTTTTTTAATACACATCAAGATTTCGGGTTAAAATGTATATTAACGGGTAAGCAAATTGGTATGTTGTACTATTTCTTTTGAAATTTTAACAGTTTAAAAATATGTCTGTATTGACTGGATCATTTGAAATGGTCCTGCAGTGAAAATTTTCCAATTAATAACAAATTAGTATGAGCTCATTAAAACTACGCGCATAATAATGCATTTAAAATGCAACTGTATGTAAAATAATTTAGGATGGCTGTAGGGTGTCACCACCTGTTTTTATACAGTCTATTGTCACCACATGGCATGCCAACGTGATGAAAAGGTATTTCATGTCAACTGCCCTTTTGTCATTTTCAAAGCTTACACAGGATTTTCTGGGCATTGAAATACTTAAGAAGCAGCTCAGATTGCAGGACGTTGACAATACAGACAATAAATAGACTGTGCAAACAAAAGGCAGGCATAAAGTATGTAAACATTAAGGTAAATGATAAAAAGATTGGGAAATCTGTTAAACAATGATTTAAGTAATGGGATAAGAGCACTAAGGAACTCCTGAAGTATAAGACATTGTGTTGTAGTAAAAAGTAGTTAAATGCATCTGTAGCAGACAGTAACAATGTGCTGAAAGTGTTGTTAACTAAAAAAGAAAATTAGTATAGTAGCATATCTGTAATTAACAGGAAAGTGGCAAAGTGCTAAGAAGAGAGTGAACTAGTGACTTCTTAGTAGTGTGATGAACTAAAAGTTAAAAATCCTGTGAAAAGTGAAAATAAAACACTGCTAATTATTACCAAATAATTCTATCCATTCTGAACTGGAAACATCCATAAATTAGGGTAGCAAACGTGCTAGTTGGCAAGTGTCTATGATAGCCCTTTTTAGTATTTTAAGCAAATTAAGCATATTTGATGCAAAGTTATTTTGTAGTTATAATATTTACTATAAGGCTAGTTATGTACCAACTGTCATTTTATACCAATCATGCCAAAAGAAAAGGCTATAAAACAAGATAGTTTGAGCTTAATTTTATTGAAATAGTCATGTAGAGAGTGCAAAAAATAACTTGGAATAATATTCACATCACCAAAATCTATATAATAATTGGGGAGGTGGAAGCCACAGTTACAGTTCACAGACATTTGCGAGGATTTTACATATAGACATTAGAGCTTACTTTAGGATATATTAGCAAAAGTACTTTACAATGTAAAGATATACTAGTATGCATCATAAATTGAGAAAATAGAGTAAGAGAATGAGAATCAAACAAACACGTAGATGGACACATACAACAGCAGAAAAAAAGGCCAGGAAAGAGAATATAGTTTTAAAGTAGAAGTTGAAGTTATGATCAATTCTCGCCCTCTGAGCATTATTATTCTCAATCAATGAAAGACTGTCATGTTTGGCAGAGATGTATAGAAACTGCTGTACGATGCGAGAATATACAATAAGAAAGATAAATGAAATAGTCTTATTGGAAATATTACAGAAGGTAAATGATTGATGAGAGTACACAGATGGACTGCTTCAACTTCACTATCTCAGAGCAAAAATCCAAGATGGATGAAGTGACAAAAATAATAACACCCTCCAAAGTCAGTACCTGGTGAAGAGCAATTGTGCAGCGGTTCTCCAAAACAGAGCAGGACGCCAACTTGTTTTAAGGAAACAAGTTTCATTAAAGGTGAATTTTTCAGGTTATATAAACTCTTGTATCCAAACTGTATCCACAGACTCTACGTTATAATTATGAAATTATTTAGGAAACATAATAGTGTTTGCAATTATTTTGTAGTGTAGAGCAGAGCCATTTACAACCATTTAAAGTGGGATAACCTTAACTGTTTTCTCTAATATTACAAAATAGTGTTCAGTTTGCTCACTTTCCTCTTTACACATTAAAAAAAGCTTCTTATCCTTCACATACAATCAATAACAAGGCTCTTTGCATTGGAGCCCATAGATCTTTGTATAGCCCCGAAAGGTATGCTGTACTCATGGATCCATAATCCATATCCCAAAGATTTTTTTGTTACATGCCGTACCTACTTTATTCTTGAGCGTTCACATCCTTTTAGCATATTTACAACCCTGTTCCTGACAAACTTCTCCTTGGTGATTGGCCAGACCGCTTTGTAGACTTCTGGCCGTCACTGTTACCCTCGTCGGCAGTTGGATGGCTGTGACCCTGGATGTGACTGGGTGGGGAAGGTGGTGGGTATGAGGGAGGCGGGATGGTCAGGTGTGGTAGAGAAGGCATTGCTGGGCGAGGTGTGGTGGGAAGGGGTGGTGGGGTCGAATGATGGTGCAAGCGAGGTCGGGGTGATGGGGAAGAGCTGGCGCTCTTTGCTCTCGGAAGGGTCTCGGGATGGTCGCTGATCTGCTCCAGCAATGAAGGCATGTCCCCCTCGATCTTCTCTAACACAGCAGCCATTTGCTTTTCAATTTGTTCGATTACACAATCCATTTGCCAGTCTGCACTCGCTCCACTTCCAGGATCCAGGCCACCGTACTGTCCGACAGAGTAAGTTGGACAGTACGGGCTACCGTACCCTGATGCACCATGGACCATCTCTTGCAGCTCCTGCTCAAATACTGTTTTATCACAGCCAAGACTTGAAGATCCCAATCCTGCATATGTACACTGGATGTTTTTCACTGACTGGCAACCCTTGTCCGTTCGTCCTTTCTTCAACTCTCTGCTCTTAGGATTGACCTCGCAAGTCACTCCTACTTCTGCTGGACTCTCTGCAACTGCTTCCGGGAGCTGTGTTTGACACCAGCTACTTGCGGCCATATCATGGATTGTGTCTTTTTTGTCTTCCGATTTAAGAGTTGGTTCCTTTCCCACTGACAAGGTACTGGTTTTGGCATCTGAACATGAGCCATGATCCATTGAGAGTTTGGCTGCCATTGTGCGTCGATTTGGAGTATCAGGGAAAGGTGATTTATTTTCGACACTGCCAACAGTTGTGGCCTCTGGCTCCTTGGGAACATTGTTCTCTCGGTTGTCCGAGGTCTTGGCTTTCTGGCTCGCTCTTGTTGATGGTTTGTCCTCCCTATCAGAAGTGCCTTCAGTAGTCTCTTTTTTGTTCGGCTCACCTGCTTGTACTTTTAAAGAGCTGTTTGATCTGGCAAGGGTCTCTGCTTCTTTCTCTTCTGCTTTTAGGTGTCTTGCTTTCTCCTCTTCTTGATTCTCCACAGGTCTGCTTTCGACAGACACCTCATGGGACATGCTCACAGTAGAAATGCCGCCTGAGTCTGTTTGTATCCCTTTACCATCTAATCCATCCGCTTTGTCCTCTTTGCCCTGGCCTTCAACTACCCCATCAGAAGATCCCACTTCAGAGGCTCGAAGACGCTGCATGAATGTGGTGACACGAATCGCTTTCTGAAAGTGAAATGAAGACATACCAAACACTTAGTACCTAGTAAATTATAAAGTAACATGAGGTCTTCTTTGCTATGGATGTGAAATGCATTGTTAACAGGGTGGCAGTCTGTGGTAGCAATTTTCATCTCTATCGCTTTCATGAGACAAATACATTGGAGATGGGTGTTTTAGTAATTTCGGGGAGGCGTCTCATTTTTTTTCAGCAACAGATTTTTAGCAGTTAAGTTATTTCACCAACTACAAATTACAGCTAATAATTATGCCGGAACCCAACAATGAAATGAAAATAAGAGCCATTTTTGGCTCATTTGTGTTTATTACTGGCTGCTGATCTGAATGAAATGTTTTTGATATGTATGTGTCATCGACAAAAGCATGATGTGAATCAATGAATCAGGGCCACGGTAAGTCATCTGAGGACAAATCACTTTGCTCTCTCTCTCTGTCTTTTCATGAGGACCACTTTGATCCTTTCTGGCACACACACAAACACAGGGACAACTTTTCATACACAAAAATGTGACACTACGATGAATATTCAATCTGGAGATTTGTCTGAGTGAATGAAGGACTAACTGGAATTCAAACTGGAATATTGAGGACACTATGAGTAAAAGCCAGACGGCATATGACTGAATGCACATGGGACCAGCTGGGCAGTGATAAATTTGTTAGTTACTGGTGTGCAGATACAGAGAGGCTTAAGTACAGCGAGAATCTTTCCAACAATCAACTTGAACTACATATTTCCTGAATGATCGCTGCTTAAAGAATCAGGCCAGGCCATGAGACACTGTAGCAATGTACACTAGGTATGATGCTAAAGGAAATATGAGTGCCCAAGTCAAAGATTGTTATACAGAGAAAAGAATCTCTGCCTCTAGGCTGCCCCGCGAATATCAACAGTACCTTCAAATCCTGGGTATCACATGCAAGGAAAAAGCAAACATTAATATAATAACCATCAGAACCTTTAATAAACAACAGCTTTATTTGGCATTACCATCTTTACAGTTACTGTCCTTATCCATTATCCTATTATTTATTGTGCCGTTTTCTAGAAGAGTGATTAATACAATCATTAGAGGCACCTGGCAAGTTGTACATGACTGTTGTGTATGATAGTAGATTCCTCTTACCCTCCACTTGGCCTTTGCAAAGTTTTTCTCAAATTGAGCACAGACTCCTTCCTTCAGATTCTTTTCCGAAGCCCCATTTCCAGCGATCCTGGCGAAAAAACAAAGAAACAAAAAAAAAACGTTGATGTGTTGTCTCTGAAAAAAGCAACCGAGTGTTTGAGTTTGTGTGTTCGTATATAGTCTTACCATCCATGCGAAAGGGCATTTTGTGCAGTAATTCTCAGCATCGGGTCAACCTCCATAAGTCTGCAGACCAGCTCTTTCGCTGCATGACATTAAAGAGAGGAAGACTGAGGTTTAAAGCATCAAAAACTTTAAAAAAAAAGTTTTGATCAGATCAGGAATTAGTATTAGTACCAGCAGGGGAAATTTCATCCCAGTATGGTGAATCAAATTCAAATTCTCCAGCAACAATGCGGCAGAATATTATTCGGTTGTGCATGTCTGTGTTCTCCTCCTCAGTTTCATCATAGAACGGAGGGTTTCCAGACAACCTACAAATGAAATTTGTATGATTTGTATTATAATCTGTTGTGTTGAATACATTAGTGTGTATGAGTTTATGCTGCAGATTTACTGGGATTAATTTTAAATCAAGTTTTTTTGGTGTCATAGATGCTGTATAAAACTACAGGCAGGCAGTTTTTTTTACAGTTATAAATTTGTGGTGTCAAAATAAATGGTAAATGGGTTGCTATTTTGGAACAATCTGCATTTTAGAAACATTAAACAAAAAAAATTCTAAATTAATTTCATGATTTCTGACCAGTCTTCTGAAAGCAGAAAGCCACTAACCTCTGTTTTAAAGAGCCAAGCATAAAGATAATAAAGAATCGCTGACAAATCAATTGAATGTCAACACAATGTATCCAACACCAACTTACAAGATGTACATAATGACCCCCACTGCCCAACAATCGACTGGTCTTCCATAGCGATGACGAGCCACCACTTCAGGGGCTGACAGGAAATATGACAACAACAACAAAAGATGGGAAGGTTAGTACTTCACATACAAGTACAAATAAATAAAGAGATCATGTGATAAATCATTACCCAGATACTCGGGTGTCCCGCAGGGCTCGGTGATTGAGCCGTTCTCAAACCTGGACAGGTAAAAATCCCGCAAAACGACCTTGTTGTGGTTACTCTCTCTATAGTACATCAAGTTCTCCAGCTGAAATGACAGAAAAAGGCACCGGGTAAAAAACGAAACAAAAAATCAATACTTTAATATATAAGTAATGACACAAGGAAAGACATGGCATTAGGCCAAAGTATGACTGAATAAGAGGTTGATGTGTCCCAAATAATGTTGATATTTGTCTTTCAGCTGGCCAGTAGAGACCAGACAGGACACACCCTTCACCCGTCTCAATGTGAAGAATGAGTTTTGTCTTTAAGATAAATCTGAAAACACACAGCTGACCTACTATGTATAATATATGTATCTCAGTTCTGTGATATTTCAAGCACAAGCCTTAATAAGAAATGCATCAAAGCTATATCTAAAAACACCCAGGAGGCAATTCAGAATAATGCATTACTGACAAGAATGAGCTTTGAGTAAATGAGATGCACATTTACATGTAACAGAGAATGTCTGATGCTAATATTGTGCACAGCATTTTGCTGCCGTGCACTAGAGGGCACTACAAACACATGTTGTCTCATGACAAACAGCATCATAACCTTAATGGATTTAGTGTGAAGCATTAGAACCACAGGAGGTGGCAATACTGTTTATTACTTTCATATTTGTTTTGAACATTAATGACACCCACAGGGAGCTCCTGCAATATTACAGATGCACAGTGTTATGATTCAAAGAGGACTAGGGGTTTGATTAATATAACTGATTATCATTTAATACTCCGCAGACAAAAACATCCCCAGCACACACATATACAATAACACATGTTAACACCGAGTTACAGCCTTATTATCACATATTCAGACTGTTTCTTTGTATATAAAGTTAAAAAATGAAGCAAAAGCACAAGGTATCGTTACAAATGGCCTGTCTTTTTAATTTCATATATCAGCCCAGTTGCATTACAATTAATGCACATGTTGCACTCCATTATTGTATTATACACAGTGCATATGGACTGCACATATGTACTTTTCATTGATAGATAATATATTATGATTGCAAACCCACCTTTAAGTTCCTGTGTACTATGTTGAGGGAGTGAATGTACGCCACTGCTTCTAAGACCTGACGGATCACATTGGCGGCATCTCTCTCTGTGTAGTTCCCCTGGTCTAAGATCCAGTCAAACACATCTCCACCTGTGGCCCTGTGACAAACACACAGTCACAAAAATAAATGAGAAAAAGGGAGATCTGAATATGTTTGTAGAGTTAATTCCTATTTAATCTTTATTTAATCAGCAGTAAGGTTGCTTATTCATACTTAAGTTATGGATGGATTATGCCCTGGACCAATGGGCCAATATGTGTGTGTGTTTGTAATAATACAAATCTTATAAAATTATATAAATATTATAAATGTTCCATTTAAATCAAAATCGGTTCTTGCTCTTTGGCTACTCACCAAACATAAAACAATTAGTACATTAATATCACAGTGCTATATTAGAAGGATTTTGGTTAACCATTACATAAAAAAACCTGACCAAATTTGCCAAATAGCTGCAATCATAAAGAAAGTGCACAGTTTTCAAATGTCATATTGTTTATGAATATATTATAATAAAAATATATTAAACATAAATAAAAAAAATCTACGTTTTAAATCAAATTTAAAACTAAATCATAAATCTAAATCTGGGTCAAAACATTTTAATCATACCTAAAGTGATGCACAGAAGTGAAGCTCCAAAATCTTAGAATATCTTGTCAAAATGTTTTATCATAATATACTGTATAAGTAATTTGACAACTTCATGTACATCTAATTCAGTGTAACACTGACACACACCATTGCCACCAAAATGACATTTGAACTTCTTCAGACATTTCAAATTTTTTTTTTGCAGAAGGATAGATTTGCATCCAACATCCTGCAAGCTAAATATAAGAGAACCTTTAAAATCTCAATGGAAATAGTAAATGACTAACTGTCCAGAAACGATATTTTCTATTATAGTCACTCATTACTGTAATCTTAACAGCTCTAATAGCATGTCAATGTCATTCATGCAAAAGCAGATGACAGGGTTTTAATAGATTTTAGCTCTGGCTAGATGTGGATATTTGCATGAGGAGCAGATACAGAAGAAGTGCATTTTCTAGAGTGATGTTCTGATGTAGAGAGATGTGTCCTTGGCCTACTGAATGACACTGGGAAGGGAACATGACTGATCCCGGCAAACGGATGTCAGACTCACAGCTCTTGTATGATGAAGAACTCTTTCCTGGTCTCGAATGCATCAATCAGCTGCAGGATGTTTGAGTGTTTGACCCTGGAATAAATACATCATGGCAAAAAGCTGAATAGTTTCTTTATCTCACATTAAATAGAGAAAAGTACTTCAAAGACAGTTAGAAAAGTAATCACACCAAGGACGATGCATACAGCATCTCTTACCCTCTCCAACCTTAAAGGAGGAGCTCACCCTGCTACATTTACAATTTTGTGCTCCAGAGTTTAAAGAAAATTTGAGGTTTGAAATGACACAAGGGCAGAATTTTTATTTCTGGGTGAACTATCCCTTTAAATTTTTTATTTGTCCTCTCAGATCAGCACTCTCACAAAACCCTACATCTGTTGATGTTTTGAGTCACCACGTACATTTTCAAGATCATGATCTCGTTCTTGGCTGCCTTCCGCACTTTCCTGCCATCCTTCTTGAGGAATTTCTTGCACACATAGACCTTGTCCGTCTGTCGTTCCTTTACCAGGCACAGCTCGCAAAATTCTTTGCTGCAAAGAGAAATTATATTGAATGCTGCATTTTATGCTGTAATAAATACCCCTTATGGTTGTTTTAATAAGCACATTACTGTGACAAGCACCTATCTATTGGGAGAAATGTATCTTAAATTAATGTTTAATGAGATCATGCATATGTAATTGATGGATTGGCTTTCTTAAGGCTATAATGGCAGATCTATGCACACTCACGCCTTGAGGACCTGTCCAATCTCGTATTTGTCAGTAATGTCTGACAGGCTATTGTATGTCCGCCCATCTCGCAGAGCAAGGCACCCAAATGGCATGACAGCATCCACCTGTCCAGAGGAGAACAAGCATACACATACACATACAGCCATCAATCTCAATAAAACTAATGTCATTCACTCTAGAGGAGCATGTGTCTTCACAAACTAGCCTCACCATGACAGGTCCCACATAGAAATTGCGAAATGCTATTGAATGCTGTTTCAGCATTTTTTTTTTTTTAAACTTCACATTTTTTGGAACATTAACTGGAAATATTGGACATTATTCATCCAACATGTGCAGAACAATTTCTGTGTAAAACATTCTTGTGAAAATCCATTCCTTCATAAATCGACCCATTGGACGGAATGTGACAATTTGCTACACAGAAATTCACTCTGCTTGTGTTTCATGAATAAGGCCCACTGATTATAAGACACTTACTGGAACAAGGGTGCAAAGTAGATTTGGAAAGCCTTAGAAACTCTTGAGTTTTTTTATTTTTTAACCAAGACTCAGTAAAAGGAAATATGTTTAGCACTCAGAAAATGGTTTTAAGGAGGTCTAAATATTATATGAGATTTTTATTTTCTGTTCATTTTGGGTTAACAGTTTTTTCCCCCACCCAGCTCTTTTAAAATTTAGAACACATCTGAATTTAGTATAAAATGCTGTAAATGCTTCTAGCAATAAAATTAAAGGGGTCCTATTATGCTTTTTAACTTTTAGAATTTTAGTCAGTGTGTAGTGTGTATGTTTGGGCATAAAAAAGATCTTCAAACTTACAAATCTCAAAGTCCACTCCAAAGGGAGATATTTCGTTTAAAAAAAATCCCTTTTCAAGAACTACAACGAACGGCTCGTTTGGACTACAAGACGACGACGAAGAAGAAGTGCTACTGTAGCCTCAAGTTTTCGCAAGTTATTACACATGCACCTGAATAATCGTCATTTTCATTTAATCTTGCATGTAATGTCTGACAGCCGTTACCGGGGAAACCTTGATCTCTACCACCCCCACAGCACCTCCTGCTGGAAGAGAATGAGTTTGCATATATATGCCGCCTGGGAAACACTGGACTATGGTATAAATAAATTCAACCGTATAACGGTTTCACTGCAATTCATGTTATAATGTTAGAATTAAATAACAATAAAAATAATACATATGCACTTATCTGTACATAGTAAATGCAGTTATTTTTAAGCGGTTGTTGACATCCTATCTAAAACATGATTTAGCCAATAAAAAACAACAACAACAATAACGTTACCACTCTAATATGTCTTGCAATATCTGTGCGTGCAAAGGTTCCTCTTGTTCAATATTCTCTGGGTCTGAATCCGGCTCAAATTAATATGGCAATATTGACGCCATCCTTAAAGTCGGCATGAAACGGAAGTTGCAATTGTCTTTTCTTCTCTACTGTGACGTATATCTGAGTGAAACGGCATCTGAAATGAGAGGGCGGGACTTGATTGCGTCCTTCTGGAATTGATTGGATCGTTGGAGGGTGGGGGGG
>NW_015628351.1:3457200-3491374 GCF_001515625.1 Sinocyclocheilus rhinocerous
TTCATCAAACCTGGAACTAATCGAGCCGTTTGTGCCAGGATGGGGAGAAAGGTATTGTAATAATGTAAATTATGTAAAAAATAATGCGTTTCTCAAACCACCAAGCATGAGAGCATGTTCTAGTACACCCCCAAAACAAATTCAAGACATTGTAAAAGAGCATAATAGGACCCCTTTAAATAAACAAGCGAGTAAATTAACAAATAAATAAAATTGATAATGTATCAGGGTTGTAAGTAACAGGTTTGCAGATTTTGCCAAGATTAAGCTGTCACTAGGGGCTAGCTAGTATGGGACCAAATGTTATAGTTAACAATAAACATATATTTTCCATATTTGCATAATAATAATAATAATCACCATGCTTTTCTCCCTATTAAAAAGCAACTTCACATAAAATTGTCAAATACACACACACATGCATACATATATATACATGCATAGATAATAGTTTATAGTAATAGATAACAGTTTTCCCTCCAAAGAACACAATTTGCATAATAAAATTGTATCCCATTTGTGAAAAGGTGTCATATAGAAAAAGGTCCAAATGCTGCTCGAGGAAACGGAAACCACTTTTTGTGTTAGATTCTGAAGAATTATCTGATGTATTACACAATGACAAGATCAGAAATATAATGCTCAAGTGAAAATAATTCAACAGATGGTTGAGAGGACATGTTTGTCTGTGCAGAGAAAAAGAAGACCTTTAAGACTGATGGTATCAGTGAGGAAGAGCGTGAAGAGAGTGACAGCATCTTTATCAGAAGGGAGAGCGCTGGTCTGTTAGCTGTGTAATCCAGCTCCGGCTCCTGCCCCTAATCCCTAATCCCTCACATGGATCCATGCAAGGGAGGGGTCAGGATACAGCAGGAGAGGTCGGGAACAAGAGAAAGATTACATAACCGGAACATTGTGTAGGACTACGCTGATTTCACGCTGAATATCTGAAGTGAAGCGATGAACTGGAATATTGCAATATCTGTTTTGTCTGCTTAGAAAATGAAGTGAAGAAATTAAAACCATCAAGGCACTTCCAGGCTTGTGATTGACAGCTGTTCATCCTACAGCAAAGTCAACATGGCATTCTTACTCGTACTTCTGCGATATCATGTTTGTTATATTTGCATAGCTATTTCTGTTACCTGCCTTCTGGTACCACACGAACAACCCCATAACAGTCAATTAAAATGAAATTGTGACACAATGATTTGTATGTGACAGGCCTTTTAGAACATTTCCGCATTTAAATAAATAAAATATGACACCCAAAAAACATGTTACAAGAGCACCCTGTTAGTCATGGGCTTGTGTCTAATTTAAGATGTAGTCAAGATGAGAACAATGCTGTGGTGTTGTACATTTTGACTGGATAATATTTCATGTGCAGGTCGCAACAATAACCAAAACATGCTCACCCATGAATAGAATATAAGAAACTGCAATGGTCAGATTTTTTTTTTGAAAGCAAATGAAAAGTAGGACTATTTTTAAAATCGACTAATTTCCTGAATCGGATGGTTTTGGGTTAACTTGACCCCAGTCAGTCACATTTCTTAAGGGTCCTTTACATAAGATGTCTTCTTGTGTTCAAATTTAACTAGATGGGGCACAACAGAATGAAACAGAACACGTGTTTCAAAAAGTGAAACTATTTTTAACTTGACATGCTATCTTAAAAATGCAACACTCATGTCAGAGCTGTGGCACAGAGGGTAGTGCATTGCTTCTGAAATATAAAAGGGCTGAAGAGCTTGTGGGGTTCGAGTTTGGCTCAGACCAAACCCCTCTCTCTCTGTACATGGCACAATATTCAAAAGCAGTGGCCACTTTTAAAAGAGGGTTTTGTTGCGTACAGCAGCAAAATACAATTTTATAATAACAAATGAATATTTATTTACAAAAAAAAGTTACAATTTTAAACAAATAAATAAATTAGAAGCATGCTTAAATACTTTAAGCATATACTACTTTTATCAAATACTTTATTTATAATAAATACTTCTATAATAATAAATAACTTTAAATAAACTATACACAGATAGATATTAAAGTATTAAATATAATTTTAATTAAAGATGCACTATGTAACTTTTTTGTTTGAAATTAACAAAATGTAAATAATGAGTGAATACATCATAAAACCATCTTGTGAACCGTGTTTATGCCTTACCCTAAATCACAACAGCAAGCTTATAATAGTTATTCATATTTTAGAGTTATCAGGACAAATTTCCCAAGAAACTGCATACTTTCATCATTCGTCCAAGTTTATGTCATATCCGTAAATAGAGATGTAATGATTCAGACAACTCACGATGTGACACAATTCACAATACTGATTTCACGATACGAATTTCTCACTCTTCTTTCCACGTTTTTTTTATGTAAAGATGCCTTTTATTATTTCTCAGACAAAATTATTTAAAACAAATCCCAAATCAAACAAATAAAGAATACAAATTATTCTTTAAATTAAATTGTATCATTTCAAAATTTAAAGCAAAGATAGAATAGTCTGACTTCTAATTTGTGAAATTAGGCTACATAAAACATACGTGAACAACAAAAACAGCAGACGGGCTGCATGAGACGCAAATTCACTCTCTTCCAGCAAGTGGCGCTTATGGAACAGCGGCAATATAGTGTTTTCTTGCTTGCTGCTGTAAACAAACCAGCGCTGCGCTTATAAACACTACTTCAGTATGCATTATACAGAGACAAGATGGAAGGAAAATGCCATCAAAGCTTTTCTGAAGACAGTTCCCCTCAGAGATACATTCATATAAACCCCCACCCCAAACTGTATTACGACTAGTTTAACATTTCAACCGACCGGAATCGTCACGCATTTTTATCAAATTTCAACCGGTTCAGGGTGCATCGCTACATCCCTATCTGTATATAAAGAAAAGAAGGCTACTACTCTATTAAGTGGAAATATCTTAAAGCCACAACAACTGAATCTCTAAACCAGTTACTAGTTTGGTCTATTTGTTTACAAATAGTTTCCACCATTATCTGATATAAATAGCAGTCATCAAGTCTAACATTAGCATTGCCAAACTTTTGGCAGCAAACTATTGGCAGCAACTTACCTTAATAAGACCTCATCCGTTTTTTACTAAATGGGAGAGTTTCGATGTTGTTAGTGACTGATCATCTGTAACTATCTACACAGCGGTGTGGCTCAAACCATCAAATTCATCCACGCAGAATAGCAAAGCCGAAGCTCATGTTATGCCCAAAACAATGTTCCTCAGCAAGTGTTTTGTAGTCTTATGCCTCAACCACTAGAGGGCCAAAAGTAACACAGTGTAGCTTTTTTTAAAAGAAAAAATATAAATAAGACTAGTCATTGGAGGATGACTAGCTGATGACTGTGGCCCATCTGTAATGCAGGCGAAGTTATACGTTTTGAGCCAGAGCTGCTACTTCCCTCCTACAGGCACTTTTTAACACTCTTTCCGTATGGCATGAACATGCTGACAAGATATATTCACAACGAGCGTGGATTCCCTCCGGAGATGGATGCAAATACAGAAGGTGACATGCTTACATTAGGGTAGTGATGCGCACGTTTTGATTGGAACTTTGCACTGGAGTGACGGATCACATCTGACAGCTCTCGCTCATTAGTTGCACTCAATACGAGTGTGTGCACTGCGTTACAGGACTCAGGTGCAGCGTAAACACGTACTAAACCGCACATCCTTCTCTCTGCGGTGCAGAAAAAGTCAATCTTGTTGAGAAGACTTTGTTAATGTTTCATTATGGGACACGTTGAAGGATTATTGTCTGAGAGCGTGTGATTTCTCAGATCGGTTCTGGCAAAAATGTATGTCGTTTTAATTGGGGTCCATGCATATTCATAATGGCTATTTTTGCACACGCCCACGCCTTACATACACACACCCATCTTTGGGTCCAAAATTAGCATTCGAACATTCTCGCAGCTCGCAGAAGGCAACGCGTCCACCGGAGACAGAGTTCAAGAAAGATACGAAGACAAAGACGAGGCAGCGACAAAGGGCTTGATGGGGTGCCTTCTACAAAGACTAGCTTTGCAACAGATGCCTCCCTCCATCATTAAAGACCATGAGACCCTCAACCATCAGCCTTTCCCAAGACACTTCTCTGTAAAGCTGTGCTCTTCTCTCTCCTGTCTGTACTGCTCTTATTAAAGCAATGAATCTTCATCTCTAGAGACACACACATTAAACACCAGATCCAATCCCACAGGATGGATGAGAGGAGCTGTGCTGTTCTCCAACACATCTGAACCCAAACCCACACACACACGCAAGCAAGCACACACACCGCCTCACAATCCAGCACAGCAACAAGTTCAAAAGTCACAGCATGGAGTGTAGAAGTTTGATGTCCTCCCTTCTTCCCCTTGCTTAATCTGGTGCTAAATTATAGCGTGCAGTCTCGCGTTCATGTCCACCTCTCACAGACAAACACCACAATCATTATCATCCTGCTGGGTTTATTATGCATTTGGTGTGCTGAAACAGAATTTTGGCACCGCTAGGCGCAATATTTGCCAGAGCCTCGGCTCAAGCCTCAGATATAGTGAAAATATTGAGAAAAGACTCATTCGAATTAGTAAAGCAAATATTCTGCCTTCGGTTCAGCTTATTTGTTGCAATTACATGTCATGTTGGGGTACTGTATCACAGAGCATTGTATGGGAAATGTAAACAGAACACCATTTACACTTGCGGCAGATTGGAAGTAGCGATCTTTCTTCCGTACTGTGACATACATCCAAGTGAAAGGGATTATTGAAAAGAAAACAACTTAGGGACTCAGTTCAACTTAATTTGGTTGTTGATTGGATGGAGGCAGATCTGAATGCAAGCTTACAGTCGACTTTTAGAAAGGGGCAGGGTTTATACGGACGAAATGATTGGAAAAGTCCAGACATATGTCACGAAGTCTGACATTTCACCAGAAGATATAGAATTTCAATTAAAAATTACAAGGTCAAAGTATTTCGGGAAAAAAAAACAATGAAAATTGACAAATTGTTCACAATGGATGAATCATTCACGATAAAAATCTAAATTCACTCTGAATCGTTTTGTGAACTGAATCAAATGATTCCCTCAAAATATCTGACTCGAATGATTAGTTCACGAATCGGACGTTGCAATTTCTCTCATGAGCATGCCTTAAAGAACTAGGGTGGATATTTGTTGGTGAAGACTTAAATTTCAGTCTGTTCCTCACACAAAATCATCACATGACTTCAGAAGACTTGGAATATAGTTCACGAGTCATACAGATGACTTTTATGATACCTTTATGGGCTTTTTTGTCCTTTTAAAGCTTGAAACTCCAGTTTTCATTTTAATTTCCTGAAAAAGAGTGAGTCACTAGAACATTCTTCAAAATGTTATTCTTCTACTGCTATAACATACAAAATACTTCTCTGGTTTGCCTGACGTCAAAATGATACAGATCATGTTGTAAGTTTTACTTTTTAGAATTTTTTCTGCTTTATCAAGATGCAGAAATGCGCTGACCTCTTTTGGTTTGATCACTTGTGAACAGATCACCTGAGACAGATGTTAATACAAGTGTAAACACAGCCTTGTATTCATTTTTAAGTTACCCACCCATGACTTGGTCCGATTCCTAAATCAATAACATGTCCAACTTTACTAGTGGATTCTTGGAATGGACTTTGGCATGAATGTAAATGGGGCAGTGTTAACCCCACCCAGGCTGAGTGAGTCCAGCTGGGCTGCTGCTTGGAGCAGCTGGATGCACCACAAATCAGTAGAGGGAGGAGGGAAGGGCTCTCATTCACACACAAGATGCTCATCCAAACTGTCTGCTCCTCAGCAGGGAGGCTCAGAAATCTGGAGCTGATGCAAAAGGACAGCTTCCATACAGGAAGGGCAGCGTAGGCCTGGATTAAATCAATCTGTTACCCTTCAGGTGGAATGCTATGAATTGACCAGGACTGATGCCGAAGACATGTTTTGCCAGTTTCTGTAGGTTGTACATTATGTACGTGACTAGAATGAGTGTCTTATTCCTGTGTTTAAGTGCACATAGGTGAAGACACAGGCAACACGAACAGGAAGGAGAATATATTGAAAAGAACTGGGAGAATGCTTAGCAGGGAGGGAGGAGATCTGAATGAGAAAATAATCAACAGTACAATAGATGTGAGGACTGAAGGTTAAAAGCATGGTCACGTCACTGTGACTGGCTGATTATATGGTCAAAAACAGGGATATTTCACCCAAAAATGGAAATGTTGTCATATTTACTCACTCTCATTTTCTTCCAAACCTGACGTCTGTGGGGAAAAAATAAGATATTTTGAGAAATGGTTCAACTGTCCATAAAATGAAAGACAATGGGGTAAAAAAAACCACGGGTTTGCACTAAATTTCATTGAATATACCAAAAAGATATTTTTCCAGTGTTTTCCACAGCAGAACAGTCATACAGATTTACAATGACATGGGGACATAATTTACATTTTTAATTTGGTTTTGATACTTTTATTTTTTTTTATAATGAATTTGGCATGCATATGGACTTGTATTCAAGATATAAATTTTACTATTACATGCATTCCCGGGAATCAAATCCATAACCTTGGAATTTTTATAACCATGTTTGAGTATTCAAGTAATAGTGAACACACTATTTAAATAAATTTTTATTGGAATAATTAATATAAATATATACAAATATTGTCCTACAAAAAAAAGATGCTCCTTATGTCTTTTAAGTGAAAAACTGCAACATGAAGCTAGGGGAAAAAAAACCTCTACCACATGCCACTGACATGTTTGTCATACTCAAGTGGGAAGGGAAAGAAATCTAAAATGAAAACTCTGAATGTACTGTAAAAATCGGTTCAGTGATTCATGAGAAATGTTAAAGTATCCATAATGGTATTTTGAGACTCGTGTAGGCAGAGGAGAGGAACATATTGTGTTAAAAGACTGTAGGTACAACATGACTGTGGGAGGACAGATTTTATTCATTAGAAAGACAGAAACCATCAAAGCTTTCATTCGTCTTCCTGTCTGAGTCTTCACTCAGCTCCTATCGTCTTTAATATTAAGTGGAATAGTTACCTGTGATGACACAAATTGATTTCATTGTGGTTTTGCCACAATATAATGAGGGACTCCTGCTGCTCGCTGTAGTCTCTTATGCCTCTGAGAAGCTAATGCAAATATTGCGTTTCCTTTTTTAAGCCGTTTGCCTGCTCGCTGCATGAGCGAACCCTTTGCCCAATTATAATCAGCGATCTCCACATAGTTCATAGTTCCCTCATCACTGAACTGTCTGCAAGCAACAACAGAGCAGAAAATAATTTATACCCGCCTTTTTAATAAGCAAACTCAGCTCAGTGCGCCAATGTAAATTTACAACCTCAGTCTGCAGGAGGAACGCCGGGTGTATTTATTTATTTTTTGTCAGAATTATGGACATATTATAAAACCAAGCTCCAAAACAAATGCAAATGAAGCCTTGTAAATGGATTTCTATGAAATGATGCTCATACCACGCAGAAACCCAGAGCTGCAAACGGGTCCCGCTTCTTTGCGACGAAAAACATTTTTTAAGTTACATTAAAGGGGTCATATGATGCGATTTCAAGTTTTCCTTTCTCTTTGGAGTGTTACAAGCTCTTGGTGATTAGCGAAAATCAAATATAACCGAAGACATTTAAAGCTAGAAGACGGGCTTCTCGCCGATCCGGTACAGCAGGAGATGCGACTATTGCTCCGGTTTGCTATATAACGAGTTTTTAAAGCATGCTGGCAGCAGCGTTAAAAGGGCCCTTCATGAGACCCGTCTTTTAGCAATTTTGCTGCTTTTTTAACACGGATGCCTGTGTCCTAGCAGAATCTAAATGAGGTCCCTGGGGTCTCGCACAGCCGGGGCCACATACAAGACATCCGCATCATTACCTTTCTCTGTCTCCCTACAGGCTGTTCTTCAGCTATAGATACTTTATATCTCCCAGTGGGGAGACAGTGGAGCTAAAACAGGAGATGGTGTGTGTGTAACCTTTGGTCAATAGACACCTGTGGATAAAAGCGGCGATTGACTGAAGCAAAAATCAATTTGACGAGTGACAAACAGCTATAGTCCAAAACTGAGATACAAACACAGGAAGGATAGCAGACAAATAAAACATTATGCCTCATTCTTGTTTGATGATGGATTGGCAGATTTCCGTTTGATGGACCGAGAAAAACTAACAAAACAGGATGTGATAGAGAGTTGGGAGGGTAAATGTGCATTCGCTTGCTATTGTTTATGAATTATGCATTAGCATTGAGTGGATTACCGCTGAAAGGCAGCGCGGTAACTCACGCTCAAATGCAGTAATGAGAAAAAGATACACTTGCTTACCAACTAACTGTGACTTTAATTCAGCATTATGCACAGACCTTTGAGTTGTACTTAAACAACTCAAAGGTCTACTTAATTAATACTTAAAACATTACAATAGTCCAGTCTGGAGAGAACAAGAGCTTGGACAAGGAGTTGTGCGGTCTGCTATGTTAGGAAGGGTCTAATCTTCCTAATGTATAAGGCAAACCTGCAGGACCGGGCTGTTGTAGCAATATGGTCTGTGAAGCCTGGTTCCTGAGAAGCCCATCTTCATAAGGGTGGACAGGAGGATCTGGTGGTTAACTGCGTCAAAAGCATCAGACAGATCCAGCAAGATGAGTACTGAGGATTTGGAAGCTGCTCTTGCCAGTCTCAGGGCTTCAGTAACCGAGAGCAGTGCAGTATGTAAATGTATTTGTAGTACACTTAGCATGAAATAAAGTATTTCAAATACATTTTAGTGTATTCATTCTTCACTATGGTAAGGCGATATATAGACTGATTTTTGTAAGTAATCGTCAATATGGGAATGGTTAAATTAATTGTGCAAACTTAAAGTATTAAACATTATTTTTTTCTGTAATTTAAATAACAGAATCTAAATATTAGATAAAAAACCTAAACTTAAATTTAAACTAAATAATTCCAAATGTGGCTTTAGCAGCTAAATTAAATAAAATGTTATGTTAAATAATAAAATGTTACATAAAAAGTAACTAGTAGTACTAAAATTATATAAAAAACTTAAACTGAAATAAAGATAAATTAAAAGTATATAGAAATATTTAGAAAAAATTGAAAATGACTGAAAAACAAAATTACTAAAACTAGAAAAATTCTAAATATTACTATAACACCTTTTCTAACTGCAGTAACAAACTGGGACAAAAAAACTGAAAAAAATTGAAAGTGACTGAAAAACCAAATGACTAAAACTTGAAAAATTCAACACATTACTATAACACCATTTCTAACTGCAGTAACAAACTGGAAAAAACTGAAAATAAACTAAAAAAAAAAAAATCTAAATTATTTTCTGTCATGTTTGACAGCCTGCCATGCTGTTGACAGCGCTTAAACTGTTTTTACCCAAAATATAAAATTTTAATGGGCCATATTTTGCATCTATATAAATGCCCATTTCAAATGTGACATGAGTAACATTGCTTACTTACGGGTTGTGGGTTTGCTGTCAGGTCTAATATAGTTGTTTAGTCAATAACAGCCTCTTTGCATAGCTTGCATTACATTCCGACGGGTTCACAAAACAAATCTCACTGAAATGTGTCGTACAAACTGTAAAGGTCAGATTGATTCGATCACCTTGTTAAATGAAGGTTTCTGGTTTAGTGTAAGTTAAGCTCTAACGGAAACATTGGTGACATACTGTCAATTATCACTGAAAATAATTTAGATCCATTTTACAAGTTGAAGAACGAGTAAAAATTGTCTGTGGTAATCAACACTATGCCACAAATGCTGTTGATAAAACTGAACTTGTTAAACCCAGATCATTCCTTTAAAAATAAACCTCATCTACACGTTTCTAACGTTATGCAAGGCCGCATGTGCTACCCTACAGCAAGGAACAGCTTGCAGACCCATAAAAACAGAAAGGTGGTACTTCCACCTTGAATTGCTAAGATAGAAAAAAAAATGCAGAATATACATATATGTCAGGGAACATAATCTGATTATTTTTTATATAGTTGATTACACTAAATTCATATAAATATTGCATTCGAATTTTTAGATCTGGAGAAATTTAGCATCACATCACTTGCTCACCAATGAATCGTAGTTGTTGCGTAGTTGTAATAAAAAAAATCATCATTATGACATTTTTAATGTAAAACCGTTGCTTCTGGCTATATCCTCTATCCATAATTTTCCAGTGAGATAGTCATCTTGTCTTAATCAGGAGAGAAATATGCACAGATCAGGTACCGTTTACAAGCGAAAACAGTCCAAAAAAGTTATAAACAAACATGTCAGTATATTTTGATGTGAGAGGACAATACGTTAGGTAGGGTTTGGTATCGTTTGAATTTTATCGATTCCGATTCTGCTTATCGATTCCAATTCTTTTCGATTCCCTGTTTCGATTCCAATGTGATTAAATAATGATATCAAACATTTATCCTGTGTCTCTTTTTTGCAAACCATTTATTGGAGCTGAATACCATGAACAAAAATCAACAGGCTACATATAAAAACTGGACTCTTTAAGAGCTGTTTGTGTGCAAAATAGAACTGCATGATTCTGGATAAACTGAGTTTTTTCCCCCTTTTTTCCCCAATGGAAGTTGTGGTTATCTCATGATTCTGAAGAAAAAACATTAGACAACTAAACAAAATCACATGTAATTTATGAATAAATGATTCAATGACTCACTCAAGATGTACTTGTTTCATTACTAGATGAATCAGTGTTCTTGAACGAATCTCTTGTATGATTCAAAGACAAATACTGTACATTTTAACAGCCCCTTTTCGCCACCTACTGGCGTAACAATGTAATCGATAAATCTTCATTTGAAGTGTCAAATTACTTTCAAAAGGTGATTTACTCTATTTTAATCGCTACCGTACACATCAGAGTTTATATCTGAACTATAAACTTTTATCTCAGTACTTCTGTGATTTGAATGTTTGTGACACTGAAATAATGATACTGTGTGGTTGAAAAGACTGTGAAGCTGTTTCATTCATGACAGATGACAGCTGCTCTCTTTAGGACAATGGCAGCGCGAACGCAGATTTAAATGTTCAAATCACACTGGTGAGATCGTATGCTGCACGGACGAACCAAGTGATCACAACATTGATCGCACACGTCAAAGGTTGAGGAATGAAACAGACGAATCATTGTAATTTAGGAATAGAATCACGTTGGTGTTTGAATCGTGTTCGTGAACTTTAACAATCTATTAAATTGTCATGTTAGTGGTGACACCTCTCTTGCAACATGTTTAGCTATCACAGATATTATACTTAGCTTTTTTGGCTTCTGATCGCAAATGTAGCCAAACTTTGGAGCGCTTAGATTAGCGAGCAAGGTCCTGGCAGATCGCTAGCCTCACAGATGAAGAAAAAATAATGGTTTACACTACTTTTGATCATATGAGCAATAACTCCAACCAACCAACCAACAATGACTGCAGATAGGAGATGGACTTTTTCACTGGAGGAAACGTTATTAAGGATTATGGATTAGTATGTTGTTGGCCAGAAAGAAAATTCCTTAATGATGTATTTGTTTCTAACAAACATGCAGCTTTTCACCTCACAAAATGTTAATTGATGGACTGGAGTCATGTGAATAGTTTGTTGATTATTGTGATGTTTTTATTAGCTGTTTGAACTCTCATTCTGACGGCACCCATTCACTGCAGAGGATCTATTGGTGAGCAAGTGATGTAATGCTACATTTCTCCAAATCTGTCCAACGAAGAAACAAACTCATCTACATCTTGAATGGTATATGGGTGAATAAATTATTATTTCAGGAGGAACTATTCCTTTAAATTAATGGGCCTGTCTGCCAGAGGCGTCATGCCCATTCAAACGTGCCCCCTCAGATTTTTGAGCCAAGTGGATTTTGAATGCAGCTTCCAAAAGACAAAAATAGGCCAATAATATTTTTTTATATTTCATACAATCACACTGGCGTTATTAGAACGTGCAGTGCTGCACAACATCGGCTGCTAAATTCAAATCAGTGTTCGCGCTTTGGCTGGCGCTGAGCCAGAGACAGACGCGTTTTCACAGCTGCACATTGTAACAAATCACACACGATTCTGTTGAGCTTATGAATGCAATGACCAATCAGAGGCGTTCAGATGAGTCATCGCGGAAATATTTTAGTGTGCTGGTTCGCTGAAGGAATTCTGCTCTCTGATGATTCTCTCATCAGAAACAACAAAGTGCAGTTGTACATACGATGCAAGTAGGATATTTATTTCACGGTGTAAACAGCTTCAGTGATTATAATGAGAGTTTTTGAGAGTGCTTAAAATGTTCTTTGATAATGTCTAATATATAAAGGTGCAAAATGCATCTACTTATACATATTTGAGAATCGAGATATTTCATGTTATAGTTAACACGTTTGGGAATATTTTGGATAAAAAGGGAAAAATAAATAAAACAAGCCTATATCAATTATACTTATATACATATTATATATTATATATACTTATATACAGTATATACTGTATATATATATATATATATATATATATATATATGGCTGCTGTGTGTCATGACAAGCACCACGAGCAAGATTTTCTGGTTTAATAATTATTGATTTGTTTCTGAGATCCTTCCATGCTGCATAATGTTTCGGTTGATTGATAATTGCACATGTGCAAGTAAAATTATGCACAACCCTCACCTATAGACATTCACATGCATTACAACTCTCTCTCACACACACACAAGCACACACATATCCTTCTGCCGCTTTCTTTCACCAGCTGTGATGCTAAACTAACATTGCAGACTGTTCAAGATTCTGTTGCCTCGCTACTCCATTATCCACTACTTTATTATTTTCATGTAAAATGACACAAGCACACACATATCCTTCTGCCGCTTTCTTTCACCAGCTGTGATGCTAAACTAACATTGCAGACTGTTCAAGATTCTGTTTGAAAAATGCCTCGCTACTCCATTCTCCACTACTTTATTATTTTCATGTAAAATGAACCATTACAGAAGCGGTGGTATATTCTTTTCCCCTCAAACCCCAATTGATGATTGTACTCTAAACGTTTGGTCTCCACACTATATCTCTCTATTCTCATGAAGCTTTGATCCTTTACACTATTGTTCATTTACCCAGCTCCCCCTCTTCCTGCTCAGCCTCTGTTTTCAAATGTGAAAGTGGAAAGAACACACATGAAGAGAAGTGCGAATAAAGGACACAACCTGGCATGATACAATTTTCAGATTTAAATCAGCAATGGACAAAGGCTTTGTGTTGAACATACAAGCCAAATTTGGCAACAGAAATGGAGAGCATCTGTTATGCACACAGTCAATTAAAAAAACTGTTATATCATTCATTGTTTGTCACAATCACAAAATTTTTTTTAATTAAATGAAAAGAAATGCAGAAATACCTTAAAACAACCACAAAGTAGTTTGTAGGTCAAGTACTGTATATGCCAGACATAATGTCATTATACAGTTAGAATGATCTCAAAATCCAGCTGTAAACTGAGCATCTGCAGTACTATGAGCCTCAAGCTTGTTTCCTATGGAAGACATCTGCACGTTATACACTTTTACACTCACCCATACTCAACTCATTCCACCTAGTTTTACAAATTATCATTAATATTACTATGCCCATAAATAGGACTGAAAAAGATACATATATACATAGCCACTTGAAGTTCACTACTGTTTGTTGATGGAAAAAAGTGATAACTTGCCTTATTTGATCGCATTGTGTCAAGACAATATATCTTTAACTACAGTCCAACATTTTATAGTATTTAAGATAGTTACACATAATATAAGGCATAATGTTACCATGTCCACGCTACAAACAAGCACATCTATCATAATGCACAATGATTCTCCCCCTAAAAGCCTCTAACATGTATTTTGGGCTGCAGTTCGTCATATTAATGGAGTGCTTTGACTAATTTTCTGCCCACTTGTTGGCATCTCACCTGAGTACATATTTGTTGATTTATGTTATGTTGTCTTCAATGTGGATAGCAGCTTCATCTTCGGACGGTAAACATTTGAAAGGGTTAGTTCACCCAAAAATGAAAATTATGTCATTAATTACTCACCCTCATGTCGTTTCAAACCCGTAAGACCTTCGTTCATCTTCGGAACACAAATTAAGATATTTTTGATGGAATCTGAGAGCTGTCTGACCCTGCATAGACAGCAATACAACTGAAATGTTCCCAAGTCCAGAGACGTAGCAAGGAGATCGGTAAAATAATCCATGTGACATCAGGGGTTCAACCGTAATTATACGAAGCTACGAGAATACTTTTTGTGCGCAAAAGAAAATGGTGCCATTTTGGAGAATATCAGCTGGACGTAAAACAACGTATGCTGTACTGTGTCAGCTGCGTCACGCCGGATCTGTTTCCTACGTTGTTGTGATTTGATCTATCTTAATTTGTGTTCCGAAGATGAACGAAGGTCTTACAGGTTTGAAACGACATGAGGGTGAGTAATTAATGACAGAATTTTCATTTTTGGGTGAACTAACCCTTTAATGGTCTGCTTACTTCTGTTAATCTCGCACAACTAACAAGGTATGACCATGGTGATTCAGTATCCTGAGACATAAAGAGGGTGAGCTAGTCAGGTTTTACTGGAATAATAGAGAGGACAACTTGTTTAAGCGCGCGAATTGGCTTCTGCTTGTCTCTGTGCAGTTTGGACTGAAGGAACCGCCCAATTGATTCATTTGAGTGAGTCACCTACGCTGGAACAGCTACGTTCGACAAAAAGATTAGACCGATTAATTGAAAAGGAGAGATTCAAAAGAGTCATTAAGTTCCGAATCGGTTGTTCTGATTCAAAACCTTCAGAGAAAACATGTCTTTATTGTGGAAATATTGTCCGTAAAAATAACACTGTAGCCTACCACTGTTTTACAATGCCACATTGATACTTCTCAAATAAAATGGCTACTGAAAAGTTTATTTTAAAAAAACAGAGACTCTACCACCTTTCTACTGAGAAATGTAGAAATGTAGCGAATGCGATACATGTTTGAAATTTAATCTTAAGACATAAATTGGCCTACTGTATCTTGCGATTGGACCCATAATTAGAGTTTTTTTTTTGTTAGGCTACATAAAAATTTTAATTTAAAACAGTAATATATTTATATCTTCATTTTTATAATTAGAGTTAAAACAATAATTATAAATAATATTTCCTATAGATGTGCAACCATTTGTATAAATAATTTTCAAATAAAAATCATGTGTCATATGACCATTAATCAACATCGGAGAACAATGAATATGCGAACGTGTAATTATTGAATTTGAATTATTAACTTGAAATCTCAGGGGGTACTTTAAGTAAATATTTTTTGTGTAAGGGGTTCAAGAAAACTTTGAGAAGAGTTTGACTGGACACATGGATTTGGCGTCAATAACAACAGATAGCCTATAGGAAACGTTAATAAGCCTATTCATTTTGCTATCCAATCAGAACAGACTTGTGACCCATTTTGTTTGTGAGTGGCCCACCAAAATGGAACCACTGCTTTAATCTTCATTAATCAGACCTTCCTATCAGAAGGGTCTTCAAGTTAATGAACAAACAAGAGTAATGGGTCCACTGAGGAAGTAAACGCAACAAACCTTTAAGCTGCTAACGCCACACTAATGTTACTGTGAACTGAAAAAAAAAGCTTCATGGCAGTTTAATGAGGACATTGCATGAAACTACTGCAGCTGATGAAATAAAAATATTGTTTTTTCATAACGTGAGGTGAATCTGGGATATGGAAGATATGAGTGTGAGAAACAGTGTTGCGCGCCCATGCGAGTGCAGCCATGTCTTCGGAGGAGAATTGGGTCAGTTGGGCTCCTGGGAGAATCAGAGGGAAAAAGAGAGAGAAAGAGTAAGAACAAGCGAGTGAAACAGAGAAGACAGCGGGGATAAGGGATGGAGTGAACAAAGTAGAAGGTTAAAAGTGAAGGATGAAGGAGAAAGATAGAGAAAAAACTCCTGAAATGATTTAAGTGGATGGTACCCAGAGAAAAACAGCTCTGCAGCAGTGCAATGCTTGTTGTTTTAAATGCTTTGACTTCAAGTCTACACAACAGTAAAAAAACTAACAAAAAAAAAAACATGTACACTTCAAAAAATGATTCATAGATCAAGTAAATAATGCATTAAATAATAATGAAAAAAAATTACCAATGGTATGCTTTTTACCAATGGTATGGTTTTTTTTTCAGTTTACTTCTAACTAAGAAGGAACACAAGTAATGCATTTAAATGCTAGCTTTTCCATCATGATGTTTTATGTTGTCAATCTCAAAGCATTTGAGTTTAATGCTTTTATTTACCTGTTTCTGAGGTCAAATGGCCCTAACATGAAAAAAAAAAACATTTCTAGCATCTTTCCAGCATGCACTGGGATATAAATAATTAATATTGCTGTATTGACCATTTGCCATTTTTATTTACATTATTGATGATTTTGTCTGCACATTAGAAAATGAGTTGTCTTGTATGTCAGCATTAGTTTTCTTATGATACAGTCTCCTGTATGATCATTTATGACTGATTTTAAATCATGTGAACTTTACATTACGTTCAGTGAAGATATTTACTTAAAATGCCAAAGCAAATGAATTCAACTCATTCAACTCAACTCAAGACATGCAGTCTATTGCCTTGAATGTTTTATTCATTGAAGTTCTATTAAAAACCTCATTTTTTACATCATAAACTTTGAAAGTGTCTATACAAACTGAAATGATGTAGAGATGCTTATGTGAAACATTTAAAAGATGAAGCATCATAGAGAAAAATCTGACATATCTGCACTAAAGTTTACACAAGTGAGTATAGATGTCCGTGATGTCTTTCTAAAGCAGCTCCTCAGCTCAAATCTCAAAGTACAGTGATGTGTCCCTCCACTCCATCCCCCCTTCAGTCATTTAAAAACACAGTTTCATCTCCCGCTCTGTACTGTAGGGCTTGACACTGTACTGGGGTAATTAGTTAGTGGCTGGAATAGATGTATGAAATATTAAGGGACTTCCAATGGGACCAAACTTCAAATGAAAATCTTGCTGGCCTTCTGGAAATGTGCCAAGCAGGAAAACTGGAAATATGTACTAAAATAACTGGGAAATGCACTGGGACATACATAATGAATAAGGCTGTAATGACCATTTGCCAGTTATATTGTTGCTGAATTTGTTGTCACATTTAGAAATGTGTTGTCTTGTATGCCAGGATTCATTTCTTACAGTTTCTTGTATGGTTATTTATGACAGATTTTAAATCATGAAAACTTTAAAATACTACACTCTTAAAAGTAAAGGTTCCAATAGCATGTTTTTGCAGGGATGCCATAAAAGAAACATTTTTCGGTTCCCCAACAAACCTTTCAGTGATAAGTTCTTTAAAAGAACCTTTTCTTCTTAATGTAAAGAACATTTTAACGATCAAAAGATACTTTTTCCACTATAAAGAATCCACTGATGTTAAAGATTCTTCATGGAACCATCAATGTCAATAAAGAACCGTTATTTCAAGAGTGTAAAGCAAAATGAATTCTCAGAACTCAGAAAAAGAGCATGCAAACTATTGCCTTGAATGTTTTATTCATTTAAGTTCTGTGAACACTTCATTTTTACAGTCTTCAATTTTAGACTGCAAAAGTATCTATACAAAGTGGAATGATGTAGAGATGCTTAATGCGGAATACTAAAATTAAAAATAAATGGGAATGTGCATAAATGTGTCCTTGTGCTGAGTGTTGATATAGATTTGAGACAGTTTTGATTTAAATTCTCAAGGTCTTGATTTTGATTTAATTATATTAAATTCTGATTCATTTTGGCATGTTTCATTTCGTAATATATGAAAGAAATGATCTCCCAGCTAATGCTGGATTATACAATGAACCTTCTAAGTACCTTTTAAGGTACATTACAATATTTTACATGGTCCAAACTATGCAGTGTACTTGATATTTATTTTTATTCAGTTTTATTTGATATTGTTTTTTACAGATTTAATAATAAACACATCTTGCTGCGTGGAGTGCAAGTTAATTCAACTAAAAATTGTATTTCTTATTTAAAACATATTATTACTTACAGCCAGCCACGACAACTCATTTTGCTTTATATGGTAGGGATGTAACGATTCACTCAACTCCTGATGCAATATGATTTACGATACTGATTTCACAATCACAATCACAATCACAATCCAAACAAAGATGCTGCATACATTCAGCATGAACAGTTTTTTATCTAAATTAGACTGTATAATTGAGAAATTTGAAGCAAAAACATAATGTTCCGACTTTAGTTTTGGGAAACTATACTACGTAAAACATATCTGAACAAAACAAAAACAGCAGACGGGCTGAATGAGAATGCAAATTCACTCTCAGCAGGTGGCACTTATGGAAAAGCCGCAATATAGTGTTTCCTTTTTTTCCCAGTTTGATGCTGTAAACAAAGCAGAGCTGCATTTATAAATACTACTTTAATAGGCATTACAGAGGCAAGATGAAAAAAAAACAAACATCTAAACTAAATTCATATAAACTTCCACCCCCAACTGTATCGCGATTCATTCACATCTCAACCGATTTGAACCGTCACATATTTGTATCGATTTTCATCCAGCTCGGGGTGCATCGTTACATCCCTACGTGGACATTTTGTCTCATCAAATTTGATTAGGGACTGCATACTCAGTTAACACCAGACTTACTTTGCTGTATATTTAACAATACTGGATATTTAACAATCAAAACTGAGGTTCAAATTAAGATGCAATTAACTGGAAAATTTATATTTTTTGCTGCCTTTAACATGATACTTGACAGTGAACAGAAAATGGATATCTGGATAATACTAATGACAATCAACAGGCTGCCAAATTCAGTTCATGCACAAGATTCCCTCAGCTGCACTCAGATTTATCCAGACTGTCTGCCACTCAAAGGGCAAACCTTGTGAGCATTAAAAAAATTTACGAATTTTAAATATGTATGATTAAAATCATCAATATATTAGCAAAAAGTAACATTAAATATAAAAGGCTGTCAACTTCAGCACTTCAAATCCAAACTCTGTTTTACAGATGAATGTTTTTAGAGAAGTGACATGTTGCGAGGGTGTAATGAAGGGACAAGTCCTCTGCTAAAGGCATCAGCTTCAGAGATCGAAGACCAGGGAAGCTGCACGAAAGCACCAGAGCGGGAAAATGAAAGGGGGAGTGAGAACAGAAAGGCAAGTGTAAAATATTCAGCAGTGAAATCCGTTCCCTGGTGAAGCGAGAGCTAATGATTGAAATGAAGATAATGGTGGCCACGTTACGAAAACTCTCAGCGTCATTTATCCTCTTTGTGCCCGCAGACTGAAATTAAAGATAGGGCTGAAAAATTTCCCACACTATCGCAAAGGGTACTTAACAACTCATTAACTTGTGGAATACAGATTCTGATGTTTGTCCTGTTAAAAGATAGCTACATTATGAAATGCTCGCCTCAACAGTAATGCTATAGCTCATATGCAAATTAGCACAGTGAAGAAACACATTGACTGGAAGTCAGAAGTGGCGACCAAAGAGGAAAGTGAATCAGCACAGGCCAAAGTCACTGGAAAGTGCCCATCTGGAGAGTTTGGCTGCTTCCTCTCACTGTAAACTGTGATGGCGTCAAAGCTGCCCGTCATATCAACACACAAAAACTCACAGCGCTAACAGATTAGCAGTTAGCATCGTCTCCTATACTCTAACCTAAGGCACATTGGTTACAAAGCAGCCAAATATAGGACCTAGGGGTGACGATTCAAAGTTTCAACTAGGTGGATTATCTAAAATCAGGTCAGTGAAAGACATCGCAGGCTCATTTCCCTTTACTTCCAATTGTATTCGCTTGATACTCCAATAAAGTGTTGCATAACACCTCTCCTCTCTGTCAGTACTGTAGTAGTCAATCGTCTCAGCCTCGTACATATCTAGAACATTAGCTTAGACATCAAAGGTTTGGTTATTTAAAGCACGCCCAGAGAGGGACAGCGTGTAGAAGTGTGTTGAGGGGTGAATGAGTCCTAAACTGAATACATTAACAACCGAGCGTATGTGTGTGCATTACTGTGCGTGTGCATGATGCTACAGCAGTTGACTTGCTATCACGGATGGGTAAATGTTTTTGAAGAAAGAAGTTGCTTCAGACAGCAGAAAGGAGGACAGGAGAAGGAGGGAAAGCACAATGATCAAAAACAAGGAGACAAGAGGCCAAAGGGCAGAATACGAAGAACGTCTGTAGGAGGACAGAACACATGAGTCAGATTGTGAAAATGTTGAAACAATACATTGACTGTTCAAAGCTATATTAAAGCATCAGGCATTTATTTTTTTACAGCTGGAAGAAAATCATTATGCACTATATAAAGAAATTGCCTTAATTTTCAACATCAAGTTAATAAAACTTAAAGGTAAAGTGTGTAATTTTGTTGATATTAAAATAACTTCGATCCCATCTTAATATGCAGAAAAGCAATACGCAACCATGTATATTAAAAAAAAATATATATATTTTTTTTTACAAACACTGTGATCCTGTGGCACTTTTAAAACATTGTTCTGTTTGTTTGAACATCCCAAACAGCCCAACACAGAAATGCTGGCTCAACCAATAATGTGTGTTGTAGGGCGGGCTATCTGTTTGTCAACCAATGATAGACAGGGTGAATGGTGAGGAAACCTATTAGATTGATTTTTTTTGTTACCTTAACCCTTCACTAAGCCTCACCTCCTTGGATACTGTTGATAGCTCAGACATGCTTTACTGAAGGTCCCAAAGGAATTAATTAGACACCTTTCTGGCTGCATGGTTTTTAGTTAAATGTGCTCATAAAATGGTACAAATTAATTGCCTATTATTCTGACATAACCTTGAATGAATTGTGACTTTACAAATTATTTGTATCTATTTTTTTTTAAAAAGTTAAAATATGCAGTAGTACAACAAAAATTTCTTCTCACAGTAAATTGAAAAAAGACACCACATTTGCTAGCGATTCCATGTGGTAACAACAGACCTATTCTTAATTATTCTACAACAATTTAAAGGGGTCATATGATGCGATTTCCTTTAATCCATTGCAGATTTAAAGGGTTAGTTCACCCAAAAATAAAATAATCCATGTGACATCAGGGGTTCATCCGTAATTTTTACGAAGCTACGAGAATACTTTTTGTGCAGGAGGAGACGAATTGTTGAATAAAGTCGTTTTTTTTTTTTTGCGCATGAAAAGTTAGTTAAATAAAACTACAACTAAAAAACTAAAATCTGAAAAAAAATATTTAAACTTACTTTATTTCAGCTAGCAGCCAAAGCTAAATTTCTAATTTTCATTTAGTTTAACTTAATGTACTAAAATAACTAAAACTAAAAAAATATATATTTATATATTTTTATATATTAATATATATATATAAAACTATATTGTGTACATTAACGAGGAAAAAAAATTAACTTAAATGATTTTAGCAAATGGCTGCAATATAACAAAGAGTGAAAAATTTAAGGGGGTCTGAATACTTTCCGTACCCACTGTAAACTATAGTAAAAATTACAAAATTACAGCAAAGAAAATTATAAAATCTTTAAATTAAATTACGGGGAAACCCAAAATACCTTTAACGAAAAAACACAAAATTAGAAACATTAAAAATATATATATTAATTTTTAAAATCTCAGCAATACTAAAATAGCACGGATTCATGACCATGAAATTTTCTACCTTCTGTATCTGATTTATTTCAAGATTGATTTCAAGATTTAAAGTTAATATTTTGTATCTTTGTATCTAATTTCTGGTCTGGTCAGTAATGTTTTTAAGGTAAGTTCTATTTGGTGCCAACAGAGATGCAGAAACTTTGCCTTAAAATGAGCAGAAATGTAGTCATTACAGGTATTTAATCATTTAAAAGATTACAGTTTACAACATTTTCTTTTAAAATAAAGGCTCCAGCTGAGATATATCGTTGTCTTTAATGTAAATAAAATTAGATTATAAGACATTTAAATTACGACATCAACAGCAGTAATTAATTTCCACTGCTGCAGTGTTTTTTTTTTATTTCCTCCTCCCTAGATAAATAAACAGAAAGAGGACGATTAGTGGCTCAGTGTGGGACAGCATTAAAATGACAAGAGTATGTATAGCACCGCTGTCATAATGAGGCTCAAGCTTTCAATGGCAAAGGCTTCATCTCTTTTTTATTCCTCATCTCATTCTCCATTCTCTTTTTCCATCTCTCTTTATCCTCAAGTTGGGAGTAATGGCGGACAAAACGAGGAGTCCTCATCACTGATTTATGTTTGCTCCCATGTCCTGCATATATTTACCTCACTTTGAATGTAATCAAAAGCACTGCCCGTCACAAAAGCGCACACAAAAGCTCCAGCTTTCATTGTGATGCGGAAAGCCTCAACTTGCATATCTCGCTCGCAAAGCCTTTTTTGCTTTGTTTTATCACAAGTGCTTAAGTGGAGGCTTTTCTGTCTATTTTCATATGCAATCGGAAACAAAATTATGCTGAAAAGGTGCCTAAGCGAGGTGGAGTTGGTGGAGAGCACCTCTGCTTGAAATTATATAATGTAGATGATTAAAAGTAATTTGAGGGAGAGAAAGAGAATGTGTGAGTGTGAACGAGTACATTAAGACTCACATGACCCTCGTAATGGCTTAGTTGTCCTTGTATCTCGAATACACTATTATTGCCACTCTGTCCAGTGTTAGTTTCTGCTAAAGGGGCTATCATGACAATTCTATGGCTGGGCTGCGATAGTTTTAAGGGGAGCAACTCATCCTCTGTAGCCTGTATTGTAAAAGAATTATATTTCTTTAATATGTTAGTGAAGAGTGCTGCAGGGGGTGAAAATTATTGGTGTTCAGCGTGGCTGCAGATGCATGGCATCTCAACTGTGCTGTAAGCTCTCAACTTAGCTCTTTATGACCCCCATTCAAAGTGGGTTCACAAACGGCTGAGGAATAAACCTCAGCTGGCATGTGCTGAGGTAATGGGGCACTTAAAAGCAATAATTAACATCTTCCAACAAATTCAAGACATGCAGTTCTTACGTATTGTGACCCGTTTGATACCCTCTCTCGTTTTTTTCATATGCACAAACAAACATTTGGCAGACAGTTTTTTTTCTTTTTTTTTTTCAAATTTACAGTGCTTTCAAGTACATGTCATCAGTTAATGCATTCCCTGGGATTCAAACTTGTGACCTTGGTCTTGCTCTCATCATGCTCTACTGTCTGAACTACAGGAATACACATACTATGTGTCTTCAAGCTGATTCATTTATTATTTGTTAGCAAGTGTGTATGTTTATGGGATCTTATTAGTAATCACAGGTTGTCATATCACTTACACACTCAAAAATGATTTGATGAGTTGTCAATGAAACTTAAAGGGGTCATATGATGCTGCTAAAAAGAACATTATTTTGTGTATTTGGTGTAATGAAATGTGTTTATGTGGTTTAAGCTTAAAAAAATATGGTTATGGTTATAGAATTATTGCAGTATATTTTACAAGAAAATACTATGTTAGTCTTTCTTGGCATTCTTGTTACTTGCTATTTTCTGTAATTATTTGTGAAATTTAATAGCAATTTCTGAGTGAAAATTGTTTTAAATAAAATCCTACACCTTTTTTTTTGTTACAGTTAATTATTTATGCAATGACAGCACATGTACTAACTTTAGACACAAAAATGTTTACAAACTCTTCGTTTTATATATTGAATTAGTGGAGTTTATAAGTTGGTTTTGTTGTATATAAACAATGGTATTAATTAAATATGGCATTAATTAAAATATCAAGGCCTTTTTTTACTTTTATTTCATGTATTCACCTAATTTGACATTATAATGGCTTCTATTCTGTTCTGTGTGGTTTCTAATGTTTTATTCAACTCATTTTTAATGTTTCCATCACCGTATGCGATGCGATGGCGCCGCAGACGGCAGCCTCAGTGTTTGGCTCTCCAGTGTTTGTACTATTTTTGTTAGTTTTTCCTGTTTTTTGTTTCTCAAACACGATCAGTTTTACCAGGGATGAGCTGCTGAACATTTGGCAGAACACACCACACAATCTTCTACCGGATTTACTGCCCGGCTTTCAGCTGTTTAGAGCAGACCGCGATCTGGCTGCCACCAACGATCTGGACGAGCTCACGGAATCTGTAACATCATATATCAGTTTCTGTGAAGACATATGCATCCCTACCAGGACTCATTTAACATTTAACAATGATAAGCCATGGTTTACAGCAAAACTTCGTTTATACTTATTTATCACCCTAAATCCTAGTACATCCCTACAACTTTATTTTATTTTATTTTATTCTATTCCTATTCTATCTATAGCACACCTGTACATACAATTTATTATTTTTTTGTGGTTTATATTTATGCATGTGCATTTTATTCACATCTTATTTTTATTATCTGTGTGTTGTTGTTGTCTCCGTGTACTGGAAGCTTGTGACACTATAACAAATTCCTTGTATGTGCAAACATACTTGGCAATAAAGCTCTTTCTGATTCTGATTACCCAAGACTAACTTTTAAAAGGAGTTAAAATTCCATCATCATTGAAACATTACTGAATCATTTAGTTTTTATTTTATTACTTAAAACTGTGTAAATATACTGTAATAATATATTTGTGAGTAACATTATTGTCAATTATTACGTCTCAACTGTTTCTTTCACGCTCTCACTCTTATTTCTTTTTTTACAGAATAACTTAAAAATCACGTGTTAGACAACTTTTCGACGTAAATGCGGTCAGGACTCTAATTACTTCAGGGATAATTAAAGCACACAACACTGGAGGCAATCGAGTGCAGAGAAACAGCATCTTTACCTCACATATATATATATTTTAACGTGTGAAAATGCACATGTAAACATTACATTTGAATACCTAAAAAATACTAATGAGATCAATGTTGTGTGTTTGTCTACGTTTAGTCTTAAAGCACCCTGTCTCCACATAACACAATCACAATTTTATAGGTATTGTAAAGCTGATTAGATATGAGCTATAAAACCTACGAGAATATGTTTCACGATCCTTTTATGATTCCTATTTCATTTATCATTATGCAAGGGTGTTTACGGAGATTACAAATCCATCGAGGAGAATAGCTCATTTGTCGTAGGCTGATATGATTAGCAAGCGTTTACTTCATTTGTTTAAAATTGCAAACAGCACATCTGAGCTTATGAGCTGAATGTTGGACAAGAGACTTAGACGCCTGGAGTACTGAAATACACCCATCCATACACTGACTTTACAAAACGCATCTGTGGGAGGTGTGTAGTGTGTGGGCAAAAGGTACGAATCTAACTTGAAAGTGCTTGCTATATGTAGTCTAGCATCAAGGTGGCCCACAGGAGTCGGATTGGATGCTGCACTGGTTGGAAACTGAACAGAAAGGCTTCGTATCGTGCTCAAATGGTGGGTTATGTGAATGCATTATTTTGCACTGAATATATTTGTCTCAGAGCTTGAGGGGAGCTGCTGTGATGAGTCTCCAAAATTAAAGTAACCTCTTAATTGGCACCATCCAAGAGGTGAAAACAATGTTGTGAGACAGTGCTAATGGGCGCTGTGCATGTTTATAACTGTGCATGTTTATAAATAACCGATTGCTTATCAATTGTGACTCACTGATTGTGATTTCCCTCCACTAGTGTTATGGAGGGTGTAGCATAATGTTTCCACGCTGTGATAACAAGCCATTTGAAAAATGCGAACTCGCTAGCATATGTTCTCGCAAAGGTTCGCCACTCTGTCTAGCTGAGGGTTGCCAGCACTTACTCTTATAAGTGGCGTAATTTGTTGAGTATCTGGAGGTGATAGAACGCAGGATGGGGGCTGAAATGATTCAGAGCTCCATCCAGTAGAAACGCAGATAATGATGCTGACATTCGGCATATCAGCGGACTCAGGGGTGCTTTTATATGAATTCAATGCACCATTACGTCAATATAACTGTGAATGGGTGTCTTTCATTACATTGCTTACTTGGATTACGTCTAAGGTGTTACATTTGTTTTGATCGTGTCTAATGTCATTTTGAGCTAAAGTCGTCATTCAGAGTCGCTGTAAAAAGTGGGAGTGACGTTCATGGGCGTCTGGGAAACCTCAGCTGGGGATTTAATCTTGTCTGGGTACTTGTCTTGACTTGATTTCATTGCCACCTTTGTGAGAGTCCACCGATTGGACAGATTTAACCCCCCTGGATGGGAGAATATGCATCTTTTGTGAGAAGGCTGAGAAATGTCTTACAAAAATGTGGGGTTTGCTTTTACATCTTGCATGCAGTTGAGTGTTTTAGGCTTTTTAGTAAACTTTACTGACCATTTGTCAGTATATATATATATATATACTGTATATAGTAAAGTTAGTAAATTAGTTGCATGTTTACTATGACTACTTCACGTGACCTGCAGATGACAGTTGTGTCATCTTTATATTGTTTCAAATTCAAACTGTACAAATGCAGGAACCTTATGACCTTCTCACCTTGTCTTCACGTTTTCTGTTTTTTTTCAAGGAGTTCATAAAAGCAGCAGTCATAATGAGTGCTGCCACCTAGTGGACCAAGCAATAGTCTATTTCAATAGTCGAAGCAGTCGATTTCAGGCAGATGTGCAGCTGGCACATCCTTTAGAGTCCTGGCATGCATTTTTTAAATGCATGTTGTACGTCTTGCTCTGTACAATTAATCTGTAAATATGTTATTTCCAAAGATTTATTTTTGCCATTTCTGCATTAATTAAGATAGGACAGTAACGAGACAAGAAGTAAGAGAGAGAGGGGGACGAGATCAGGAAAGGTCCACAAGCTGGGACTCGAACACAGGACTATATGTTGGCACGTTGCCCACCAAAGCTATCGGTGCCAATCCGTGAATATGTTTAAATTTTTTTCAATGTTCTGACCTTGACATTTTTCATCAAAATGTTGTAACTGGATATTCCAGTGAAAACTTCTCTCTGGTGATGTATACAGGACTTTTCCAGTCATTTTACACTCATGTTAACGCTCATCTACAGCCACATCTCAACAGCTAATCAACAACTAATGCATTGAACCAAGTCCCTACCCTTTTCCCTTTCAAATAATCAGTTTCATTTGTATCACAATACAGAAAAAAAGATGTCACTACTTCCGTTTCATTGCAACTTTAAGTTTTAGGTAGACTGCAAAATTGTTTGTACATTTTGCAGAAATAAACAGTAAAAATTATATATTAAATATAATTTTAAAATAAAAATAAAGTAAAAATAAAAATTAGAAACTGGTTAATTCTAAGTTACTGTTCCATACACGTGTGATTGTAAATGGTTTACCTTGCATTATATGTAATTTTACTGTAAAATACTGTCATGTGTATGGTTTTTACAAGTAAAAACTATGAATTACCATGTAATTCTGGGTAAAAAACAGTATAATGACATTCCCATGTGGTCATATGGCTTTCTGTTTTACTGCCTATATTATTATTGTGGTTATCAATATATTTTTTAGTAAAAAATCAGATTTTGAGTTCAAGTAAACTTGGTAACATTATATCATATAATTGAATATTCGGTTTTAAGTTGTAAAATATACAGGCACTAATATGCCACACAGTAGTAACTGAAACACTGTCTCCATGATTTTTTTTCTCCACGATGGTAAACTTCTGGCAAGCACAGCTGCTGTTTTTTTTCCCTGTAAATTTAACAAGATATTTTTTCTGTGTAGTCACAGCTTATTTTTGTGGGCAGCGCTCAGATATATGGTGCAACAGCATTTTGGGTGACCCGAGTTAAAGTCCTGGCTCATGGTCCTTTCTGAGTCCCATTCTCCTCTCTTGTATCCGACTGTTTCCTGTCTCTCTTTAACTGTCCTATTCAATTAATGTCAAAAATACCACTAATATAACTTAAGAAAAGTTATAGACATAAGAGAAGGTCAGAAAACATCCTGGCAGAAATTCTACCCCATAGCTGACCCTGATGACTTGAATCCTCCACAAACAATTTATTTATTTTGCAAGCATAAGATTATTATTATTATTATTATTATTTACTGTAATCAGACCTGCATATTCTAGACCACCATTGACTGTATTTGCATTTGATGAGAGTCTCTTTTATTCTCAGTGCAATTCCACTGAAATCAAACTAATCCCACATCCATACTACCAAGTTTTTTTGTTTTGTTTGTAAATTTTTTTCTTGCTAATCCACTGTGGCCCATTTGCCCATCCGTTCAACTGCTGGTTTTTGGCACATTCTGATTTTGAATCCGTCACGGTCATTAACCATTTATAACAGATCTGTTCTAGAGCTTAGCATTTGTGAAATCCTGTAAATGAGTGTTAGCTGGGAAATCCTGCATCATGCTGCTATGTGTTAAAAGGATGTGCAAGATTTCAGTCAAGTTTACAGCTCACCTGTGGGTGCGTCTGTCACTTTCACAAACACCTCTCTGGCTGCAAAGACTGTTTAAGTGTGGCGCGGGGTAAAATGTTCTCTGTTTCAGCAGCTACGACCTGCAGCTGAAAGCTCTAGAAGGTTCCACAGTGATCTTTGCTTCCGCAAGGCATGGCATTACTGTATGCAAGTGCTGCCATCACGTAGACAGGCACTCTATATACTGTTACACAGCAAATACTCAATTTTCATGTTTTCATTTAAGAAGTTTAGCTGAAATGTTATTATAGTGAAGATCTCAGATCTAATTTGTCTGATACTTTCTGTCTACAAAAAGATTGGATTTCTTTTGGTGTGTCTGGCGATTGATAGTACAAATTATTGCAATTTGACGTGCCAGAGCGCATCTTCACAGGGTTACTAATTATAAGACCAGGAAAAATGAAATTATGCATTAAGCAAAAAAAATAATTTAAAAATGCAGTAACACATTTTAAGTCTTTTAGATTATGCCAAATGGGATTGGTTCAAGTGTGCTCAGATTCAAAGAAAACAAGAGTGTGTAACTTTGTCTTTGTATTGCCGTAAAGTTCAACTAAATGTTTCATTTTTCCTCCCACATTACGATTAAAAGTTTAAAAATTAAAACATACCGTGCAAGACTCTGTGCATTAATAATGAGTACGTTAATGGCTTTGCAATGTAAGCACCATAACAAAGTCCTTTGCATGAAAAAGGCTGAAGACCCCTGGTTATTATGACTGACTGAAAACAATAATGAACAGTAATGACAGAGAACTAGATGTGTGGAACTCTAAAAATGCAGTGCTTTGACAGACATAAATTTAAATGTTACAAAACCAAATATTACTGACTTAATTAAAACATGTCATCAAAATGTCAGCATGCGGATATTTTATTATGCATTCAGAACATAGGCCTACACAGACTTTTTGAGTGAAAACTTCTCATAAATGTTTTTTATACCTACACTACTCTAAAACCTGTTGACGTTATTAGATATTAGGCAAACCAATCTTTCAAATAGTAAAGACCAACTGTCCTTGGTTTTTGACATGCAAAACATGTTATTTCACTACATTTGTAAGGACATTTGGCCCTCACAATTATAATTAAGCTGTATACACACTCACAGGCTTTACTGACCCTGAATTCATCTCAGCTCTAAACCACACTTGGGTTAAGCCTACTTGTACAATAAATGGATGAATATCTCAGTAATGGCAAGGACAACATGACAATAGGAAAAATGTGACGACTACATAAGTGCCCAACTACAAATAATAGTCTACTTATGCATAAGCACATCATCATGACTCGGTATGAAAAAAAAATACATTAATATACTCATTGGGGAACGTTATGTCACAATTTGTCCGTTATTAATAATTAATGTGTTATTTCAACCCAGACTTGCTGTGAATGCATGCCTATTTATTGCTACATTACTCGACATTACTCAGAGCACCTGCTCTCAAAACAGTTTCAAAAATCTCAGGCGAAGCGATGCGACGTCGCTAATCTCATATCTCAACTGTTTCTTTCACGCTCTCACTCTTATTTCTTTTTTTACAGAATAGCTTAAAAATCACGTGTTAGGCAACTTTTCGACGTAAATGCGGTCAGGACTCTAATTACTTCAGGGATAATTAAAGCACACAACACTGGAGGCAATCGAGTGCAGAGAAACAGCATCTTTACCTCACGCGCCTACATGTTCATCGACAGGTTTGGGTTTTGTGTGACATCTTCACGACTGCTGCACTCACAAATTCCATCGCAATCTATAAACTTGAACAGAGTCGAAACGGAAGAAATCGTGATCTCTTAGTTTGTTTAAACAGATGTTCCGCCTGTTTTGCGATGCCAATATGTGATAGGAAGGAAAGGCTTGAAAGGAAATACATAAAAGAAAAATTTAAGACAATATACCAAAACATCTAAAGTTGTTTTACCTGCTCGGAATGGCACAGAATACGCACGGGATGGATGAGGAAATCCAAACTTTGAAGACTGCGAGCGTTAATGGCTCGTTTGTGAGCGACGCATTAGATCGGCGCAGTTCTGACAAGACTATCGGCGTGCAATGCTGCTGTCTGTCTCTCCCTCCCTCTCTCTCGCTCCCCCAGAGAAATAAATAATCTCTGCTTTCATCTGGATCACCGAATCGCTCCCTCCCTCTCCAGTTTGCGCGCTCTGTCTATCTCTATCTCTCCTTTTCTCTCACTCTCTCTCTCTCTCTCTCTCTCACACACACACACACACACACACGCGCGTTTCCATTTACTTCTGTTGTGTTTATAGCTACAGCGTTAATAATATTTTCTGTCAACCCTCACACAAACATGTCTACACTTTAGATCTTAATTTAAAAATATTTAATACGTTTAATTAGCCATTTTTCGTGTGACCATTGGCTGGTCCCCGCAATGCATGTGAAGTGGTGCATCACTAAAATTCACAGTGCCTGGGACAACATTTTAACCCCTCTTCCCAGGACAAAATGAGTAGGATATGCCCTTTTGGAACTTATTGGGGCCCCTTCTTCATAAGGCCCCGCAATGTAGGCAAAACCTGACAGTCACTCATCACTCATCACTCATTTTCTCAAAACCTTAAACACAAATCCAAATACTCAAAGTAAATTCAGGAAACCTCTGACTCTTGCATCAAAATCAAACAATCACTGCAAAACCATTTCACTTGCACTCAAAATCAAACGGTGCTCTCAGATCACACACACGAGTCGATAAAATAAACACTACAGAGCATTCATTAGACACTACAGAGAAAAATGGAGAACACAGCATCCAGAACATTACAGAAAACAGTATATTCTATTGAGTAAACAACTTTGCAATTCTGTAAAAAAAGTATAGTAATTGCAACTGAGTAAGGTGAATATATTGTATAGGCCTACTGTATGTACTGCAAGAATAGTATTGTGCTGAATATTGAATAGTACTGAATGTTTGTATATATTCAGCACTTGGATACTGCTAAAATACTGCAGTCCAACTGCAAAGGCCAAAAAGGTCAAATAAAACTCTAAATGAATAGCATGTTACAGTAAACTCAAATACTGTAAGTTGTGCAATTGTAAAATCAGGGTCAAGGAGAGATTCATTCTGTCTCAGCATCATGTCTTTGTGCTTGAGATCTGGCCTGAGGACTTTGTCCACATTACAAGTAATGTTTTTTTTGCTAGACAAAGAGAAAAAACCCTCTGGTCTGACAGATCCAGCCTTCATAACACTCTCTAAACCTTACTCTTTCTCTCCTCATCCTCCACTTCTTACATGTACTCTTCCTCCTCTCCTTCTCAGATTGTTTCCATCTATTGTTCATATCATCATTCAGTCACCTGTGCCACTTGTGCACTCTGAACTGGCTCATATTTTGTACAGTTGGTTTGATCACATCATTAGAAACAAGTGTGAACAATTTTGAATCATTGTGTGTAAACGATGACAACTGTGCTTTAGTTGTGTTTAACTTTTGCCGCTTGTGTTTAGCATTTTGCAGCACAAATGCATCACAGTGTGATAAGTGTTTAAGTGAATGAGAATGTGTTTAGAGTTTTGCAAAAAAGAGTGCATGAGATTTGCAAATAGAGCCTAACTGCCTGAACGTGTTTAAGGTTTAGCAGAAAGAGTGCTTTATTTGACAAATTGGTTTAAGCTAGTGAGAATTTGGTTCAGAGATTGGGGTTTAGTGTTTTAGCAATTCAGAAAAACTGTAAAAATTAGAGAAAACCACCATGCAATCAGAATTTAGAATCGGATCTATGTGTTTTGTAAATCTTATGTGAGTGATGCATTTCAATGGGTTGCTATGCGGTTGCTAGGGTGTTTGTTCAAATCATTATGTGTGTGTTAATAGTGGAGTTAATCATAACACATGAGAAGTGCATGATGAGACTCATCCGTATGAACGGTGTGATATATGACAGGCACTATCACAGCATGGATGCGTTCAGTCACTATGATCTGCTGGACATCAACACGGTCAATGAGAGATTCATTCTGTCTCAGCATCATGTCTTTGTGCTTGAGTCCGGCCTGAGGACTTTGTCCACATCACAAGTAATGTAGTCTTTTTTGCTAGACAAAGACAAAAAACCCTCTGGTCTGACAGATCCAGCATTGACAACACTCTCTAAACCTTACTCTTTCTCTCCTCATCCTCCTCTTCTTACATGTACTCTTCCTCCTCTCCTTCTCAGATTATTTCCATCTATTGTTCGTATCAACATTCAGTCACCTGTGCCACTTGTGCACTCTGAACCAACTCATATTTTGTACAGTTGGTTTGATCACATCATTAGAAACAATTCTCTCACTCTCTCTCTCTCTCTCTCTCTCACACACACACACACACACACACGCGCGTTTCCATTTACTTCTGTTGTGTTTATAGCTACAGCGTTAATAATATTTTCTGTCAACCCTCACACAAACATGTCTACACTTTAGATCTTAATTTAAAAATATTTAATACGTTTAATTAGCCATTTTTCGTGTGACCATTGGCTGGTCCCCGCAATGCATGTGAAGTGGTGCATCACTAAAATTCACAGTGCCTGGGACAACATTTTAACCCCTCTTCCCAGGACAAAATGAGTAGGATATGCCCTTTTGGAACTTATTGGGGCCCCTTCTTCATAAGGCCCCGCAATGTAGGCAAAACCTGACAGTCACTCATCACTCATCACTCATTTTCTCAAAACCTTAAACACAAATCCAAATACTCAAAGTAAATTCAGGAAACCTCTGACTCTTGCATCAAAATCAAACAATCACTGCATACAGTAAGTAGCGAAACTGATGACACACAGATCAGAATCTCAGGATGATATGAACAAGAGCACAGCTGATTCCTGTGTGTTTTGGAAAATGAATCCTGGTAGTGGGAGACAAAGAGGAATTGGAGGGGGAAATAAAAACGAAGGGGGTGAGGTCAAATTTCATTTGTTCCTGATGAAATACAAAGCACTAGTTGAGCATGTTCTTCTGCATGGACTGACCATGAGGGAAGTTGGCCTACACACTCATCAACAAGGTTTCAATACTACTTACACATACAATATAATTACAGTACATAGTAGCAGTACTTCAGATGAGAGAACTTTCATTATTCTATGTACAGTAAATACTGTAGAACAAGTTGTACACCCTCAAACTCATTACTGTTGAATTGATTTGTAGCCAAGTAGTCCTTTCAAGTAGTCCTCTATTTTTGCAGAACTGAGAGACGACTGTCTAGGGGAGGCAGAGAAGTCTTTTGTCAGAAGACTAAGAAACCGCTATAACAAATAAGGATATTACCAATACTGTAATGCAATTTGGCAGAGGATGCTGAAGGAATGAATAAATGAATTTATTTATTTATTTGTTTGTTTATACATTCATTCTTTATTTCTGTAAAGTAACTGACATATTCCAATGTGTGTTTAGTGTATATTCAGTTGTTTGGTCTTTGAACTTTTCTCTTGTAGTGCTTTTCATCTACTGTAAGATCTCTTTACAGTAGTGTAACAAAAGTAAAC
>NW_015628351.1:3491656-3517774 GCF_001515625.1 Sinocyclocheilus rhinocerous
TTTGGCAGAAGATGCTGAATGAATGAATGAATTTATTTATTTATTTATTTTTACAGTAACTGACAGTATATTCCAATGTGTGTTTACTGTATATTCTGTTGTTTGGTTTTTGAACTTTTCTCTTCTATTGCTTTTCATCTACTGTAAGATCTCTTTACAGTAGTGTAACAAAAGCAAACTTTTCTTAAAGTTTATTGCTGAATTTTACTGTATGTGCATCCCTCTATTTCTGTTTCCCAAAAGGAGGGTTTTGTAACAGTGTTTTGAATTGATCTCACTAGTGTTCTCTAGGCAGGAAAATAGTAGGTGTATTTGTCAGGTTTGTGTGTCATCTGAGGCCAAAGTTTGAGTCTGACAAAAGAGAACATGTTTTTGACTAAAGTATTTGATTTTGACCTGGAAGTTTGAAGTTTGCACAAGTTGGTGTGTAGTTTTGAGATTGTGTTTATAGTTGTGAGAAAATGGTGAATTGTTTCATGAATTGTGTATTAGCAATAGAGAAAAACTGTAAAAAAATTTAAAAAAATAAAAACATTATTCAATTTTTTATTATTCTATTCCTCTGATACTGTTTTGGGGAGAACAGGTGAATATGTTTTTGAATAGGATTTTGGCCCTTACATATAAAATTATGTGCAGTACCTAACACGTGCTTTTTAAAAAACAAATGCTTCCCCTTTCTTATTCACATTCTTTCATAATTGTACCTGCATATAGAATACATAGTACACACACACACACACACACACACACATATATATATATACAGTGAAATGGCTGTCCACCAACGTTTACCGTCCAACCTGACAGAACTGGAGAGGATTTGCAAGGAGGAATGGCAGAGGATCCCCAAATCCATGTGTGAAAAACTTGTTGCATCTTTCCCAATAAGACTCATGGCTGTATTAGATCAAATGGGTGCTTCTACTAAATACTGAGCATTTTTCAGTTTTTCTTTTTTAATAAATCTGCAAAGATGTCAACAATTCTGTGTTTTTCTGTCAATATGGGGTGCTGTGTGTACATTAATGAGGAAAAAAAATTAACTTAAATGATTTTAGCAAATGGCTGCAATATAACAAAGAGTGAAAAATTTAAGGGGGTCTGAATACTTTCCGTACCCACTGTATATATATATATATTGTTTGTCTTGTCACACACACACGTATATGTATAATTCACTTCATTTTATTATCTGTGTCTTGTTTTTTAATGTTATATATTTTTCAATGTGTACTGGAAGCTTCACCAAGTCAAATTCCTTATGTGTATAAGCATACTTATAGCAATAAATCTCATTCTGATCATCACGTGACTGAATTGAGTAAGCATGCTCTCATATTTCTGTAATTGATGGGACTGTATGCTTTAGTCACTGTTAGTATTTAATAGCCTTCAAAAGGATTTGCAGTGACTAACTCAGTCATTCTCAATTCTGGACCCCATCATTGTACATTTTGTGCGTCTCTCTTAGATTTATATCATCAACTCATTAGTAGAGACTGCAAGAAGGGAACTGGGTGTGTCAGATAAAGGACACATCCAAAACGTGCAGAGCTGGGGCCCTCCAGGACTAGGATTGAGAAGCACTAGCAGATTGCGAGCGACGGGATTACTATGTCGGATTAAACTGCAACAAACATCATTTCATTATCTTCGCATAAATTGAAAAGGACGACGTGGTGGTGAAAATCCCTCACTGCTGTGTCCAGTTTTGTTTTTATAAACTTGGACATTTTATAGGCTTGCGCTCAGGAAAGAACAATACTGGGCATTAATATGTAATGACGAGAGTTAATATATTGGAGTTTCTTTATGAGTTTTGTGGGGTTTTATGTTGTCATTAAAGCTTCAGACATATCAGTAGTCTTCTACAAATGAAATAATACTGGCATCTCAGCATGTAGGGATGAGTTTGGTAATATACGTACATGATCTCACACCATTATGACGTTCATCAGTCAGACAGGGAAATGAGAAGTCCTTTCTTCCAGTCTATAGCCATTATGTCTCTCTGGGAAGAACTAGTCTCTTCTTAATGGGATGAACCACTGAACCACACAGAGATCAGGGCAGCGATGCTGTACAAGGTCTATAGTGTGCCAATGGGATATGGACAGATGGCTGTGCAATTACGCAGGAACTAACCCCTGTGCGTGTGTGGCTTCCGTTTTCAAATGCGAATATGCTCAATTATTCTTGTTTTCTCAAGAAAACCACTATCACGTCATTCTCTGATAACTATATGTGACTGATAAGAACAGAACATTTAATGTGGTCTAATCTAGATAGTAATGAGAGAAATTCAACATCAAAATTCATTTGTTAAACACACACTTACAGCCTCAAGAAATTAATTATAGCTAGCAACACAGAGCAGTGCTAGATACAATAAGGATATGTAAGGGATAATGTACAGTCTTTTATTTTGTGATTAATACCAATATTAATACCGAAGTCCTCTGAGGTCATTTTTACTGAGAAAAAAGATATATAAAAAGAGAGAATCAGAGTTTTGAATGAATCGTTTGAATGAATAATTCAATGACACTCATAAAACAGTCAGTTGTTTCGTTCCTAAGTGAATCTGCTTTTCAGTTGACTGAGTGATTCAATTGATTCACTTTTAAAGATTCAATTGATTCACTTGTTACTTGCCGCCACCTACTGGCATAACAATGTAACCTGCAGAAAGAGCCACTGAAAATCCCAACCACTAACAGTCTGGAACATGAAAACACAGACAGTAAATAGCCGCTCAGCCAATCAGATTTGTGGACTGGAACTAATTGTTGTATGAAGACCAATGCAGTATGACCTTGATAGTGTAAACAAAACCCAGAAAATTATCTGTACAAAAGTGATTTTTTTTGTCTTGGACAAAGACTTTCAATACTGTTCCTTTAGTGGTTCTCCAGTGCCCACAAAAATAAAGCACCAAAATAAAATATAACAAAGCCTTGTTAAGGCAGCCTTGTCTTTGACCCATGGTCCATAAAACCAAAAGCTCTATAATTAGCCATTGGTTTTTAAGAAGGGAGGAAATGGCCCCACTGGCAGGCCTGTGTAAGACAACCTATAATTGGACCACAGTCACACCCATTAAACCAGCTACACAGTGTCCCTGCATCATGCATTACCATTTAATTGTAATAATTAAATTGCCCAAATGTAGTAGTTGCAATACAATTGAAGTAAGAGGTCGCAACTTAAATGGCAACCTGCTCAATGTACATAAATATGCAATCTGTATGTGCAGTGGTTTGCAAACACACACTGTTTGTAAAAAATACATCTGTTCATGTATTTCTGAATTAGGGATCAAAGGATGAAGGCAGCCTTTGCAATGCTATTCATATGGTTATTTCCTGTGCTGGAACTAACACACATTTGTCTTTTTCAGATAGCCTTTCAGGGTGAAATTTGGCTTTCGCCCACACGAGTTCACACTGTGGCCTTGGGTTTGTGTGACAAAGCCTTCTTCAGAGAAAAATAATATCCTTCAAAAAATATATAATAAAAATGTGCAGTAACTGTGAATGTGTGGTTGCTTAAAGACAACATAGATTGAAATGGTGCCTGCTGGACTGATGAAGAGCGAGATGGATGTGATTCTCAACAATATGCTTCATTGAAACCTGGTAAAATCAATTGTCTTCAAATACAAATATAACACGAATAGAAACTGAACAGGTCCTTGAATTAACTTAAGGGATAGTTCACTTAAAAATTAAAATGTGCTGAACATTTATTCACCATCAGGCCATCCAAGATGTAGATTAGTTTGGTCCTTCTTCAAAACACAGATTTGAAGTCATTTAGCATTACATCACTTGCTCACCAATGGATCCTCTGCAGTGAATGGGTGCCGTCAGAATGAGAATGTCTTGTGAAGTATAAGCTGCATGTTTGTAAAAACAAAAACAAATCCATCATTAAGATGCTTTGAACTTCAAACCGTTGCTTCCAATTTCCAATTTCCAAAGTCCTCTGCTTTTCTCCAGTGAAAAATCATCTTGTCTGAATCAGGAGAGAAATATGCACAGATCAAGCACCATTACAAGCAAAACAATCCAAAACCAGTTATATGTCATTATATAACAACAGTTATAAACAAATGCTTTAGTGTTTTTTGATGTGAGAGGAAGACTGTGGATTGACTTTTTCAATGGAGGAAGTTTTATTATGGATTATAAATTGGTATTTTGTCCATAAGCAATGGTTTAAATGTAAAATGCTGGATTTGTTACAAACATGCAGCTTTTCACTACACAAGATGTTAATTGACAGACATGAGTTTACTTGTCGATTATTGGGATGCTTTTATCAGCTGTTTGGACTCTCATTCTGATGGCACCCATTCACTGTGGAGAATACCACAAGTGATGTTATGCAAAATTTCTCCAAATCTCTTGAAAAAATGATGAAAGATGCTAAAGATGAAAAAATGAATTCATCTACATCTTGGACGGACAGAGGGTGAGTACATTTTTTAACAAATTTTCATTTTGGGGGGAACTATTGCTTTAAGGTTACTTAAAAGCCAAGCTTCTACAGAGAATGATAGGAAATTGGCTATATCATAATCAGATGCAGAATAAATTCCGCTTAGTCTGGTACAGGTTTTCTGGTAGTACAATACGGTGAAAAAGAATCGTCCTCAGGCTAATGGGTTATTGGTCACGTGTACTAGATGGCCTTAATTATGAAGCTATATTTGAATGGGGATGTAGGGCAGGGATTACTCTGACATTAACTGGGTATAGAGGCAAATCATAAAGGCATATGTCCGGTTCAGCATGTGTGCTGACATCTGCACTGCATGAATGTCACCAATCCAGTAAATGAGCACATTGACAGTGGCGTCCTTGAGTGATCGTAACTTCAAAGTCCTTAATTGGTTGGTCAGTAAAAGTTAGTCTGAGCATTTCTGTCCCAGCACACATTGACTGAAGTGAGTCGGAGGACTTCATTAATCACATGGACATAATGGTGAAGAAAAATATGGGACTGTTAGTGATGGCTGATATTTTGAAAAAGGTGACATTTATTTTGAAAACTGGATTTTTCTGTCTTTATTGGGATTTATGAGCTGCTCAAAAACATGGGCTATTTTTAAGTCTTGTGTGCGCAAAAGCTGTCTTATTTCCAGACAGAGGTCTCCAATTAGCCTGCTCTTTCCTCTTGGAAGCCTTTGAAATCTAGTCTTGCACGCACTATTGTCATTTGCGCATCTGAAATAGGTGCTAGATTCACCCTTATTCTGGTCAGTTCACACTGCAGCTGTGGCAGTGGAAAGAATAATGGGTCAATGACATATAAGAGTGTCTACAATAAAGAATATACAATAAAAAGTTTAAAACACAAATGGCAAAATCTTGGAAATGTACTAATGGACCATTTCTCATAACATATAACTTTTCATATAACTTTTAAAACCTGACTTTCAAAAACATAATTTTTAATTCTCCTTCAATCATTTTTGTATTTTTTGCAACTTTAAGTAAACTTGCCTTATCACTAAAAAGGTGAAATTATCTAATATTTTAAAACAGCTACTGACCTTGAACACAGTTATAAGACATGCTTCAGCATGTTGGTCACATAATATTATGTTTTTTCAAATATTAATAAACAGTGAATCGTATTTTTTGTTCTATTACATAATAATAATAATAGATTATGCCAAAGTATTTTATAAGGTATTCTTCTCAGGAATGTACTTATTTTAATGAGATCTTTTCTTCATTGTATGGTATCAGAAAAGTTGTCACCCATTTTACATGCTAAGTACCTTTTTGCCTTTTCTTATTTTAAGAGAGTAGGTGTATGTCATTGTATCTAAGAATTGCATTTGTAAAGTATTTTTGAATTAATTAATGAATCCAGACCTAAAAAAAATTGTCATGTCATGTTGACCCACACATGAGTGATGAGCACAGGATGTCTATCTCAATAGATAAAAAAACACATAAAAGTGTAATTTAACCAGGTCCGTTACCATCCTAAATATTGAGAAGGACCTTCACAACCCACTCTAAAATTCACTCAAAAAGTGAATATTTTTCTTACCTTCCTGAATTTCTCTGTTCCAGTTTCATCTCCTTATTAATCTGTATTATGACATGCAGAAGACAGGTTGTACAGTATTAGAAAATGAATGTATCTATACCCAGAGCAGTCTTTCCCCCAGATTTTAGAGGTCACTAATAAAAAGAGATATACCCTGAAGAGAGAACGCATGAACTGGGTCAGAGTGGAGATTCTTTCACTCACCAGGTGCTTTAGCGAGGCTTTTTAACAGTTTCATTCATGCGCTATTCAAGCAAATAAGAAAGTACATTCAGTCACATAATAATGAATGGACCTTCTTTGCCTGCATACATTTACATAACAATTTTTTTGTTTTAAGTGACAGAAAAGTGACAGAAACTGTTATCAACATTCTAAAAAGTATCTTGTGCAAAAGAAAGAAACTCATACAAGTTTGGAAGAACTTGGGGGTGAGTTTTCATTTTTGGGTAAACTATCCCCTTAAGGCACTATATTGTGTACATAGCCACAACTAAAGGGGTGATAGGGGATGCTGAAACATTCTTTATATTTACATTTACATTAATTTAACAGAGCTTTTATCCAAAGCAATCTTACAAATGGGGAATACAAAAAGTGATTCATTTAAGATAATGACCTATTTTCAGTATCATGACCTCATATGACCCTTATTGCTTAAATAGCTATGTAACATACAGATATAGGCTATATTGAATATCTAGAAATTAATGTTAAACATTCACAGGCAGCTTCAGTCTCTACCTCATATTACACTACATACCAATTTGCCTGTAACAGGTTTCTGCTTGAAAACATTTCATCTGCACACGAGGTTTTCCTTTGTATCCGGTTTGGCTCATAACATTTTTTGCAAAAATTGTCAGCTTTAACCTTTCACACCCTAACACACACACACACACACACACCATCAGCAACTTCTTTAGCGTTGACTGAGGCTATGGCTGCTGCTTTTGTATGTTGTTTCCCTAGAACTATTCGGCTGACCTTGAGCTTGTATTATCTGGAGAATAAAGACTCTGCTTCACTCTGCTAAAGAAGGTCGGAGTCATGTTGAGGCAGTATAAGAGTGACTGAATGAAACTGGTTTCTATCGAGCACCAAGCTTTGACCAGATATAAGAGACATATAAACTGTAACCCCACCGTATATAGATGGCCACCGTTTTAATAAAGACCCTGATATGTCAGCTGTCACTAAAATGAATGTGTAAATCGATGTTGTTAAAAACACGTTTGCAAAATGCTACGAAGGAGGTGCTATGAGAACAAAGATGGAAACATATCACTTCCATGTTACAGAAATTTTGCATAATGAGTAGAAGAAGCTGTGAAGTATGAATAATTTTGAAGAGAAAAAACTGTCAATAATTCATGATTTAAAAACTCAAGCTTAAAAAATCATTTTTTTATTGCATATCTTCAGCTAAAGGACCAATACACAACAGCATGTCTCTGAGCGTATAAAGATCAGCTTCCATTTCAGTCGTCTGCTCTCTGAATAAAATGCAATGAATAATCAATAGACATGAATTGAAAAACACTCGCAATTATTAATTTACCTTACAAATAGGAAAGTGCACTGACATCTAACAGAATAGGATTTTTTAGACTTGTTTTTTTTGTTTTTTTTTTACTGGAAAAAGGGATACTTTAAAAAAATATTGTCGACGTCAGAGATAATTTCAGGTATGTGGTGCATATAATCATAGTATGTGAAGCGGAAAACAGTTTATAGTTCCGGCCATCAGGAACTCGAAGCGGGGCACAGATTGTTCTTGTGGCCAGGGACCAAAACAGGAGCAGAGTGGAGAATGTTCCAACTGTGCAATGGAAAACCCCACTGAGATCCCCTTTACAGCAGACAAGTTGGAGCTGTAGCTTTTTCCTACCTGTTGTGTGTGTGCTGCTAAATTAAACCAATATTAATTGTGAGACAGCAAAGATTTCTTTAATACGGACATGAGGCTAAAACATTTCAGCACCAGCTCTTTTATTTTTAGTGCCTTTATTTCTTTCCATTTTTCTTTTTGCTTAAGTGTTCCTGCTAGACTTTCACTGCAAAAACATGTTGTCGTTTGCCCTGCACAACACCCTTTTTATAACACTGCCATCTAGTGATAAGAACCTTATCCTGAATCCAACATTTTTACATGTCGTCAAGATGTTTTGAAGGAGTCTTATTAATTAAGTTTTTTACTGTTTATTTCAGTGTTTAGTCATACAAATAATGGGGAATGAAGTTCTGCAGGAAATGCAACAATGTAGCTTAGCAAAATTCATGCTATCATTTAAATTGTGCTTAATCTATGGAAAATGGTAATAATAAAAAAGAAAGATCCACACTCCTATTTTCTTGTTATTTTTCTTATTTTTTCTCTCCTTTCCCCCCCTTATTCTGTGATTTCTGTTCTCATTACGCAACACAGCAGATTTTGTATATGCTGCTGTGTTTGCATTATGAAAAATGTAAATACAAAAAATAGTGCAGATCTTTGTTTTTTAAAATGAATTAATTTGAACATTTTCTTCAGTACATGAACTTCAGTTGTTTACGGATCTACGCACCCTTCATACTTTTTGATCTCAGTTGAAAAATGTTAATAAACATAAAAAAGTTATTTTCTTTTAAATGTTAATTACAGAAAACAACATTTACTCATACAAATAACAATGCAGTTCTGCAGAAAATGTTAATTATATGTGTTACACTTTATTTTAAGATGTCCTTGTTACAGTGTAATTATACACTTAAGTACTAAGTAATATTAATTAACTACATGTACTACTGTAACTGGTTAAGGTTAGGATTTGGTTTAGGGTTACTTGCATGTAATTATGCATAATTTATTGTTATTATAATAGTAAGTACATGTAACATGTGTAACAAGGACACCTTAAAATAGTGTTTCCAATATATGTTTTAAAATGCAGAACCTCTTTTGAATGATAACACTGGTGACATTTACTCCAAAATCAGACACACAGATGTTGACTCAGACAGACCCAAAACATTTTGAAGCTTTTCCAGCAGAAGGAGCAGCTTTTAAGAGATTTTTTTAACATGCTTTATACAGTTCTAAATCAGAGCAACCTTTAAGCATGTCTAAGTCCTTGAATGTTTTGAAAAGTCAAAAGACATCTTTGCATTCAGTAAGGCTTATGCTGTCTCTTTACTTTTCAAAGCATTTCTTAATGGTTAGTTGCCAGCTTTTTCCCTCACAGCGGTTCCCTCCTGTCTCCAACCTTATGGCCCAGCCCCTGACTCTCTTGTGTCCTACATTAGCTGTGCTCTGACCATGACCAAGAGACTTCACTTCACTTCTTTTTTTCTTTTTCCTATTTTCTTGTTTTTTTGTTGTTGTTTTTTTCAAATCGAAACCTCATGCTCCACAAGTCAATGTGCATGTTTTCCAAGAATCCAAAGCTATATAAATAATAAATGCACTTCAGTCAGGTTCTTCTGAAAATAAACTATAAAAACACAAGATGTTAACATGTTAATAAGACTAAACATCCATGATTTAATAACAATCCCTTTCAAGGAATAGTCTGTGTAGTGTCACGCTACAGTGAATTAAGCGCTCAAAGAAGAAGATGATCAAGTCAAATAATCTTTAATAAATCGACAGAAGGGTAATTCACAGAAGGCAGGCAGGACACACATGTAGGGGCAACATTCACAATACCGGACCAGGGACAGGCTAGAACTAAAGTAGGGGTGCTAATGAGGGACAGACAGGTGAGGAGGATCAACTAATGAGGACACAGGTGAACTGACTTACATAATCAAACACGGGGAAAAACTGGGTCACAGAACACACGAGGGAAGAAAACACAACAAAAGTCAATGAAAACTAAAAAGAACAGAACATAAGTGTGACATGTAGGTGACTTTGGCATTCTTGTCTTCAGAAGGCAATAAAGCATGATTTGAGTTAAAAATTCAATTAAACAAACACAGATCGCTAAAACCAAATTACTGTATACAATTACTGTGAATACTAAAACGGCACTGACATACATTCAAGTGACAACTGTATAATATAGGTTGATTTTAATCAACAGAACATGGTTTTTCAGAACGTGGGTTTTTGTCTTCTTTTGTGTCTACTTACATATTTGCTGGTTTATGAATTGTTTTATATTTCATAATTGTTTATTATTTAAAATCAGCTGAAATGCGCAAGTTCCCATTGTGACAACATGCCCCACTGGTCAATGTGTGTTTTAAAGGGGTCATATGATGCTGCTAAAAAGAACATTATTTTGTGTATTTGGTGTAATGAAATGTGTTTATGCGGTTTAAGGTTAAAAAAACACATTATTTTCCACATACTGTACATACTGTATTCTCCTCTATGCCCCGCCTTTATGCCTTCTTTCTTTGCGTGAACATTTGGGCGGCATTATGCAAATCATTCCAGATAGTGACGTAGATATGTGGGGGCGTGTTAGAACGAGCTGTTTTAGGTAGGCGTGGTTGACTCTTAACTTTTATAAAGAATATCTCTTTGGATTTGAGACTTTAGTCTTTGCAACTTTACAGATCTTCTTTATGCACCAAGAGCTTGTAACACTCCAAAGAGAAAGGAAAAATTGAAATCGCATCATATGACCTCTTTAAGACTCTTTCTGGACGTTTAATATTTTTAACTGAATCCAGCATTCTGACAGAAGACTTTTAGTATTATTAATATATTTATTAATACTTTGAATTAGCTTTATTTTTATATTTTCAATTTATGTTACTTGTTATGTGCTTTTTATTTAGCTTCAACATTCTATTCATTCATTTTTTAAGATTATTTCAATTCATTTCAAGGCAACATTTCTAATTTTTGTGGTTTTCAACTAATATTTATATTTTATTACTGATTTATTACAATGAAAGCTTTAAAACTTTAGTTATAGTCTAGATAACAATAACAACACTGTTCACTGTGTTTATAATCCCGCTAATATATTAGTTGACTATACCTTCATCACCATCACAGAATAGATCGAAAGAAACATCAGATTTCAACTGAACAAACATGTGCATGCGCAGCAGTGATTCAGTATTAGCTGAAGTCAGGATTCTCCATCAGAAGTGGCAGAGCTCCTCTTTGGCTGCAGGGGGCACTATAGAGTTTTCCCACAGACATTCTCACGTTCCCCTCCCCCATTTTGGTACTGCTCTGTGGACATGCCTCCATCAGCCAGCCTGATACAGTACGTCTCCTTTCAGCCTCTGTCCCTCAGTCCCCAACCCTCCCACACCCAATAACTGGAGCACACATGCTGCTCTCTTTCCCTCAGACTTGCATAGCAGGAAAGAAGTCATTCTTTGAGAGCGACCATGCACTCTCATATCATCCCTCCATTTTGAAATCCCTCTTATTCTCTTTTAAAGACATGAGTAGATTGACCTCAGGGTCACAATTGACACAATTCATGGTATAGAGTGCAAAAACTTTTCTTTAGCGTGAATGGCATATACATTTCAATCAATCTGGGTTGATTTCATTGGGTTGAGGACAATCTCAGTCCTCTTGTCTTACCTAAAAGTAGAAGCCTCTTTTGTTTTTCAACAACAAATCTCTCAAAATCACCTCTTTCCACTTGTCATTTAGAGACCCTTTTTAACAATCCAGTGAATAAATATCCCATTTTACTCAGAGATGTTATATTACAGCGGTGAAATGGGTTGCGAATCATTTTAATTTTAAAAACCTGTAAACAAAAAGCTATAAGTGAAACTGATTTACTGCATGCAGCCTAAACGATTTAATTAAATCTTCATTATGTATACATTACTTTTTGTCCAGAAAAATCTCAAGTTCAAATAAAGAAAATTGGCAGCTCCCTTATTAACTGAAAATATTACACATTAACAATTTCAGTGGCCAGGCAAACTAAGATGGCAAGATCAGAAATGCATTATGAAGTGTTTTGGGAACACCATTGCTTAAATTATAAAATATTATATTTTTTGTATATTATACACCATACTTTACAATATCAGTCCACAAAAGTAAAGAAAAACATGTCAGCCCTGAAACATGTAGCTTGCAGCAGACCAAAACTGGAAGGCCGTAGGTAAAAAAAAAAGACAAAGAAAATACAGACTGGCCAGGGTTAGAAACATTGTGAGAAGGACAATACAGCACTTTATTGTTCAGAAATGTTTGCAGTGACAAAGAAAAAACCAACAAACAAGATAAACTGGAGGTCACAAATTTAAACATACAGAAAGTTGAAAGAATGAATAGATGCTCATTCTGGACCCCAGGTGACAACTGAAGCCCAGCTGGAGGAGAAAAAGTGTGTAACTGTTGAAAAAGAAAAGTCAGCGGAGGCTGAACCAAACACAGGCTAATCTACTAGCACAATGCTACAGTGGTCAATTTAACTGCCATATACTCTTACGTTAGGGCAGATGTGGATGTATGAAAAGCTGCTCTGGAAGCAAAACAAGTTACAGGATGGTAAATACATATTTATAAAAAAAGATGCTTCAGTTATAAACAGGCAAAACAAAAGCAAGAGATTATGTTCTTTTATTTTGCATTATTTATACTTTGATATATTTTTAGCAAAATGCTATACTTTTGTTAATAAAAGTAAACAGGAAAAACAGCCACCGAAGCCACATCCATTGTCTATGTGAACCAAAGTATAGAACATATGACCATTAAGCGTGAGCACAAAAAGTATAGCAAATCTTTTTTTCATCAGTGAGTACACCTACACATCTCCTAAGACACATCTAAAAGACTGTACAAATATACACTACCGATACTATGTGATAACATGAAATTCAACAATACCTGTTGGCTCTAATAAACACTCCATTTGCCACAATAACGGCTGAACAATTATGTTTCTGGGTATGTTAAAGAATAATAAACTGAAGGCAAATCATGTATTGTTTGGTAAATGTTGAGCTTTTTCTTTCCCTATCCTGAGGAAAAGTTGACCCCAGCTTCACAATCAAAATTTGCATTCATCTTCATATTTCAAAATGTAAAATATGACTTTTTTTGCCTTTCTCAAATGGCTTTAGGAGTTGAGGGAAAAGCAGAACCTTATAGCTACTGTCTGTAACCAAGGTCTAGAAGTTCAATGAGGCAGCATTGTTGGTGTACGTCAAACATAACGCAAAAGTATGCATGTGCATTTTATTAACCCTGTCCAGAAATCAGACCTGTTGCTTGGTTAACTGGGCCTCTGATTGTTCAAGCTTGTTTGTGATACCTGACTGGCACTCTCCCTTTTGCTGTTTTGTTTCGTTTAACAAGTCTTTTGACCCATAACCGTTTTCACTGTGGGCGTCCTCCCTGATGTCAGAGTCACTCCCATCCACTTGATCATTTGTCTCTGGTTCCACCCTACTAAGTGACTGTGCAGTCTGCACATTCTCCTCATTATCACTGTCAGAGTCCACAGCAATTGGTTCAGAATTGACAAGTGCTCCAGGTTTTAAGGTGCTCTTCATTGAATCATTGCAGTTGCTCCCTATGATGGCCTTTTGACCATTAGAGTAGAGTGAGGCTTTGGTGGAAACCCTTGCTAGCGTCCCATGCTTCTGCTGCAGGTCACCATTGGTTGTAGCTTTTTGCTGAAATCGAATGGCATTGGCAGATCGGCCTATCCGATATCTAGTAGTTCGTCTTTTATGTTCACGGTTATGGTTCTTGAAATAGCACTTTGACTCAAAGTTCATGGGATGTTGCAAATCTATAATGTCTTCCATTTTAAATCCCAGCAGGACCCGAGTGTTTAAGGTCTCACAATTCAGCATACATCTCCGCCTTCGATTTGAGAAGTGGCTCGCAATGTCAGATTTCCAAAGCCAGAGACTGGACGCAAGCTTCTCCACCTCTCGACGAGTGGGGTAGGGCTGCCTGTTGAAGTACTGAGTGAGGAAAGCTTTTCGTGTCTCGTAGGATTCATTCTCGTAACCCTTCGGTTCCAAGGCAAAGACTACAGGTTCATCTTGTTTGTCAGTTGAAAGTGGTGGGCTATGCCCAGTCTGGTCATCGGTTGCAGATTTCCGTCTCTTTGGCTCAGTTTGGTCGAAGTTTGCTAAACCTGCCCGTTTGAGACCAGCCCCCTGGGCCTGTGCAACTCTTGCGGATGGAGCAGGTCGGCCATTCTGAGTTTTGCTGACACCGCGGCAGTGCACGAGATGCAAAGTGATCGTGGAAGCCGTCATGTTACTAGTGTAGACGCCAAGGCAATGGATGCATTTGTATGTCAACTTCTTCTCCACAGGATGAACCGTTTGTATAACTTGATGGCGGTCACGCAAATGGTGAGCTAGAGAATCTGAAATAGGTCCCTTAAGAATTGAAAAGCAGAGAGGACAAAGTGTTTTGCCTACATCCTTCTTATAAGGTACAGCCGCTTGCGGTGTAGCCTTAGCCGGTATGGTGTCTGAGGCATCTGGGGGTATCTTTGGGACTGGTGGCATAACCGGTTTGTTCCCCTGCAATGATGGTGGTAATGCGTTGTTTTGGGCATGAAATGCCACTGATTCTTCTGGGGCATCCCGCATGTTATATGTGGTGACGATCAGCTGGACATTCTTGGGATTTCCCTGTTGAAGCGTGAGGTCAAATGTAAGTGGGGATTCTGTCCGTGGCCCAACAGATTCATTGGGATGCACCCCTCGCATATGAGTCACCATTTTTTCCACATCATTGAAAGTGGCCTTGCAGTGCGGGCAAGATAAGCCATGTATCAACATGTGGTTAAGAAGCGTGTCGCTAGGTAGGTAGCGGTTACAGTATAAGCATTTACTAGTGAAGTTGTGAATTTTCATGATGTAGTTGGCCACCGCCGGTACCTTCTCCGCTTTGTGTTCCTTTTCAAAATGCGAACTATACACATTTTCTGGAAAGAGCTCATTGCAGATGGTGCAGATCTTCCATTTTTGAGTGTACGACGTGCCGATGACAGAGTTGCCCTTCTTGGAAGTAACAGATGACACCGTAGTAGCTGCTGCCTGAACTCGAGAGTTCAGCTGAGGGATCTTTAAGATGGAAGTGGATGATGATCCAGAAACTGAACTACGAAGACTAGCAGAAAGCTGCGGTTTGCTTGTTTGAGACTGCTGTGGGACTGAAAGCTGCACCTGTTGTCCCCCAATGATCAAGGATTGTGTAGTCCCAGGCTTCAGACCAAATGCCCCCTGCTTCAGGTGAACACCTGACAGGAGCCCACTTGAGTTCAAACTCCCTTTAGGAATAACAATATGACTCAGCTGCTGAGCGGATAAAGGCCGTACTCCAGTCACTACTGTACCCTTTGGCATTACACCAATGATGCCCTTATCACCCTGAGCTTTAGTGGACACCATAATCACAGGCTTCGCCCGAGGTACCACAACATTGGTGTGTCCAATCATAGCAGTAACTTGATAACCAATGCGCTCATGGTCCTCAATGACATGCTGCACAAGGGCTTCATAGGTACGAGGTACAAAGAGGCACCGTTTGCAGTGGATGGCTGTGCTCGTACTGTTGGTACCACCAGAATCAGCACTGCTTCCTGTTCCAGAGCCTGCAGTTGTCCCATTGGCTGGTGTTGTCTTCTCACCAGGCCTCACTAAGTACGGTGCTGCTACATGCTGGAAATGTTCCCGGTAGATATGCTTTCGCACCACATTATATAGCGGGTCCCTGTAAGTGCATTTCTTGCAGTAGTACACTGCTTGCTCTATATTGTCACGTGTCTTATCCAGACGAGCACCATCCTTCAAGCCAACCCCTGCCCCCTGAAGTCCTCCAACATTCTGGCGCACGACATTGTTGGGCATATGAAACAGTCTGATGTGTGTCTCCAAAGTCTTTTTGTTCCCATTGTAAGTGCAATAGGGGCAGTTAAGGAGAATGCGGTTTTCAAAGTCCTCGCTGTGCACATTACGAAAGTGACTCTTGTAGGCGGAGAAAAACTTGGAGGAGAATGTACATCCTGAACAACAGAACGGCTTTGAGCGGTACTCCTGAAAAGACAGAGGACAAATGGGCAAAGAAAAAAACGGAGATGGGTTTAAAAAAAAAAAATAGACAAAAGATTAATAGAAAATGCTTCCCCTTTCCTTTATTAAGATTTAAGTTATAACTCACTTGTGATTTGGTCATTGAGGGATTCCACATGCACACATCGTCCCATGTGGTGTTCTTAATGTAGAACTCATTGGGAACAAAGTCCTTATAGTCCTGGAGGGGAAAAAGAATACATATAAAAAGTCTTTGTAGAAGAAATTTTTCAAATGCTTTGCACATGTACTTTAGTGTAAAACGAATAAAGACTGGTAAAACTAATGAACTGCTTTGCACTGACTGAATCAATCAGTTCACACAAACTGATTAGCAGAAATAAATTCTAAACTTCCTAACTCTGCTATTTGAGGTTTGAATCAGAGATGTTAATAAAATAACTCTTTCTTATAGTTCATAAGCAAGCAACTAGATACTAGGCATGGTTTTTAGGAAATGTAATGGCCAAAATGTGCATTATAAATCAAGTATAAATCACTTTATCAGACACAAATCATAAAATACAGCCTTTTATTATAATAATTACAAATATTTCACCTTCACACAGATTTTCCTTTGTGGTGTTGTTTTAGAATATTGGAATAAACGGAACTTGTGGCAGATGTAGTAATTTTGTCAGGCAACTAAAGTAGTGGATTTATCAAAAACAAGGGAGGCGGCTTTATTTCTGGCAATCTCAAACACCAAAAGTTCACATGGTCCTACTTCATAATCTAAAGAAACTGCATCATATGTGTTGGCAAAAAAATACTGTTGAGACTCAAGGTTAGAAGATGAATGGTAAAAGCATATCAACAAGCTGATTTCACAGATTTTACAGCTACAGAGCTAATGGTAACATAAAAAACACTAAACCATTTGGAGCTGTCTTAAGGGGACTCAGATGGTCCATGATAGTGAGCATGTACTTCATTGCCTATGGAGACATTTTAATTAGAGAAATTTACTTACACCAATGTGCTCCCTGCAAAACTCCAAGCCAATGTCACCCAGCACGTTTTTCACATTCTTCCTAGCTTTCCTTAGACTGCTGAGGTTGTTCACTGGGAGTTGAAACATTCTGCCACCTGAAAATAAATTCATCACATTATTGCCATCATGAATGAATAATACACATTTTGTATTGTTTGAATGACTTTAGAGAACATGAATAACACATGAATAGTATATTAAAATATATCTCACTGTGACACTATCAATTTGACTGTTTAAATGCACCTTAATCTAAATCATAAACACAAGCTCATGTCAGAGAAACGGTCACTAGGAGAGGAAAAGGTCTAAAGCAAAACAAATGAGTCAGAGAGCATCTTTCTCATCACAGCCTGGGAAAATGAGCTGCATACTAAACACAGACAGCAAAAAGCCAACTTACCTTTGACACCATGCAATATCACTTTTCTTATTTTACAATAGTGTTTTCCAACTTTTATTTCTAAATCAAAAGCCACAACCAACAAATGTATTTATGAATTAAATTCCAAATAGTCGTTTCACAACAGGAAACTAATTTGCGGCCTTTGTATGGTGGTATGCAATCATCATCAAAGGTACTTCTACAAATGAGAATGTCAATGAGAATAAGGAGAGTCAATGTATGAGGTGAAGATTAAAGAAATCAACCTGTCTGAAGTATAGGCATATGTGGTAGTCTATAATTGATCCAAACAAACTGACACAACCTTACATGTTTTGTTAAAAAGGAACTGAATGCATTAATTTTTTTTTCTTAATTATGAGATAATTCACTTTAATTAAATTTAAATAAACCACCATTCAAAAGTTTGGGGTCTGACAAATGTTTTTAATGTTTCAGAAGGAAGTTTCTTATGCTCACCAAAGCTGCATTTATGTGATCGAAAATACAGTAAAAACAGTAATTTTAAAAATAACTGTTTTCTATTTTAATATGTTTTAAAATTAATTTATTGCTGTGATGCCAAAGCTGAATTTCAGCACCATTAATCCCGTCTTCAGTGTCACATGATCCTTCAAAAATTATTTTAATATGCTAATTTGGTAGTTTTTTTTTATTATTAACATTTTAAAGATTTTTTAAAAACATTTATTATTATTATTATTATTATTATTATTATTATTATTCCAAAAACAGCCATGCTTCATTTTATGCTTTATTTTTCAGGATTCTTTGATGAACAAAGTTCAAAAGAGCATCATTTACTTGAAACAGAAATCTACTGTCACTTCTGGTGCATCTTTACTCTAACAATTTTCTGCATCTCAATAGAATATATATTAAATCTATTTTACATGTAATACCAAAGCAAAATCAAAATCTTTCCAAGCACCAAGTACAAGTGCTTCAGCACATGATGTCTATGGGATGGCACCATTTCAAAATATGATTGCACAACCGAAAAACACAAACGCATCCAATGAATCTGTGGCCAACATTCTACAGTACCAGCATTGCAGATTTGTGCTCTAACGAATATTGTACATGAAGAGCCAAACATGTACAACTGCAACGCTAAATTAGGCCGATCCCACATCAGCCCGCAAAAATGAGGTCAAAGTTCAACTAAGGTCAAAGGTCATGTACCTATCGGAGCGGCCTTCATGGAAAACCTGCATCAGCTCTTGGCGTCACCAAACACAAGCATCATACGGTACACCCTGCTTGAACAAAGAGCAGTAGTTTCACTTCGGCACTGAATAGGGGCTCTCTCTCTTTGGTTAGGCGTTCCTCGTCGCCTCACTGACTTTCTCCCATCCTTTCTAGATGGCGCTAGAGGACAGCTCTTCCTCCATGTTATATAAGCCTCTCCCTGTTCTGCCTGCCCTTTTTCCGCTCCCTTTTTTGTGCAGGCTTCTGCATTACAGCCCTGGAATGGCGCCTCCTGGTGAGGCAGCAGCAGAGGCCAGTGCGTGGAAAGACATATCTGCAGTGTCTGCTCTGGGTGGAGGTTATCTGATGATCTCCTAGCATACAGATGACTTGGTTTGCATACATACGCAAACAGAAAATTTAAATATCTGTCACATTTTAATTAACTGCCTCATGGCCGTCCATATCCAAAAAACATGGACCCTGTGCGAATGAGAAAAACATACTGCTGGTAAATACATTCAGCATCATCTTTTCATCAAAGGCCCAACACCACAGCTACAGTTGCGAAAATAACATTGCATATATTAAACACACACACACACACACACACAGCATGATAAACATAAGCTGTCAAAATGTAAAATTCAAGCACTGCATTGTGCTGAATGACATCTATAACGTTACTACAAAGGACGGTAAATACTAAAGTAAATATCAAACTTGCCATTCAAAGAACAATTATTACAAATATAGAGCAAAATCGAGCAGGCAAGTACACGAGTATGACAACACACTGACGAGGAAAACAACTGACCAATTAGTGACCAAGACCAGTCACACATTGGTCTGTTTGGTTTGTTGACATGTCAAACGCGATCAAATCCTACAAGCGCCAACTTTGGTTCCTTATTAGTAAAACTGCACGCGCTCCACTGATTCGTAAATTAAATTGACCAATAACAAACAAAAAAAACCAAACAAAAAAAAAAGACTAAAATCACTTATTCAACCTAATACTTCTCCATACACGACTTTCTTTTATCTGTGAAAAACAAAAGATGTCAGACAGAATGACAGCCTCAGTCACCATTCACTTTCAGTGCATCTTTTTTCCAAACAATAAAACTGACTGAGGCTGTCATTCTGATTAACATTTCCTTTAGCTTATATTAAAAAGTCATACAGGCTTAGAACAACGCGAGGGCGAATAAACGATGACATAATTGGTTTTATCTTTGGTGAACTGTCCCTTTAACGATTGATTCGTTGCAGCGCGAGCTTTTTGTGACGAGTTCGTTTGTCAAAGCAAACGGAGATATAACCGCGGGCTGGAGTGAGTGGTCGGATTTAGGGTCTGTGTGAATGATAAAACCCTCAGTTACACTTTCAACGGTAAGAACACATCAATAAAAACTTTATTTTTAATTCACGACCTGAGAGAACTGTTTAACAACTGTATGACAAACAATTAGCTAGGTTTGCCACTTGAGAGTCTGGTTAAGTCCTTTCAGATTTCCTCCAGTTATTATTAATAAGTTAGCAGGTGTCTTAGTTAATACTCATTCGGTTTCGTTCCCCAAACGCACAACGGGGAGCGAGTTGAACGTTACCTGGCCCGCGCTCCGCTAGCTGCAGCGCTTAATGTCACTTTCCCGCACCCCGAACCGAGCGCCTCGTCCTCCGCTTCCCAGGCGGACACACACCGCCGAAAGAGGGAGCTCGACTCCTGTCACGGGCCGACCCAGAGCTGTCTGTCTGCCGGGAATGAGCTGCTGCAACTCATCTAGCAGAGTCTGTGCCGGTCTACGGGGGTCCCGGAGGGAGAAGGAGCGCGAACCGCCGAGCGAGTGCTGCGTTTGCGATGATGCACAGTCCAGAAGACGCACGATGACGGTGTAATTGACAGCAATTAACGTAATCCGCCATCCACTTAAACAATACGACCCGGTCCAGTACCTATACTATCCAAAATGGCGTGTGAAAAGTGGCGGAAGTGACATGTGCGTTTGATTAGCATAAAAAAAGCATTGTGCCGACGGAGAGGCGGTGGGTGGGGGATTATGTGGTGAGAGGTGTCAGACGACCACCAATCCAATATTTACCCCCATGTAAGCTTACCTGGAATGCACAAGTGTATCTGTGCGCGCATAAAATGTTTTATTACATGCTTCCGAAATTGGTGTAAACAGCCCCTGGGTGCAGTTACATGGAATGAACCCATAGGGGGCGCCATTGGCTGAAACTTGATTGGATAGAGGCGTATGCGTCAATTCTGCATCTGGTATCTACCCCCGCAGAGAGTCGGATGTATACAGTGCCTCAGTACTCAGCCAGCATCGGGTGGTGGCGCTGTACCGCGCTCATGCGCAACTCACCGGGACTACTTCTGCATGTGAAGTGCTGGGGTTGCAGACTGTGAGCTATGGTGATTCCCCCACCCTCTGGCCCTTGAGCTCTGGAGTTATTCCCCCCTTGGTGTTGGCTGCATCTAACTCGCCCAAGCAGTTCCTTGCATTACACTAGTTTGGGTGTCAGTTGGGACGTAACACCCAGAGAGAGAAGAAAATATTTCCTTTTGGATATGCCAACAAGACAGGGTAGACACTCAAGAGATTGACGGCAGTAGCTCTTAGGATGTAGGCTGTTGTTTTCTTCTGACACTGATGTGTGAAATTAAGTGCATATATAACTTCATCAGTTTTAATGCAAGTCCAAAGTATTTTATAAATAACACACATCCAAATGAAAATGTCCAAATACATTGCATAACCCAAATGATCTGCAACATTAAATGTTTATTGCAAAGCATAAATCTCTATAGCCAAAAATGGTTCTCAGGCTGTTAAAAAGGTCAATTTACATACATTAGCGTGTTTAGGCACTACCTCTACCTAAAATGGCACTACTTTCCATTGCAGGAAAGGTTCTTTATAGTGAAAAAAGGTTCCTTACATTATTAAAATGTTCATCACACTAAAAAAACAAGAATTTTTTTTTGAGAACTTCACTAAAGGTTCTTTGGGGAACCAAGAATGGTTCTATGCTATGGTTATGAAATCCCCCTTTGGAACCCCCTTTATTTTTTAAGAGTTTTTTGTTATTAAAAAAAATCTGTCAATTTGGTCCTTTTTATTAAAATGTAGATTTTTAAAAACATTTTAATGTACATTTCAACATATAGTCTAGTAATTAACCAAACTAAATGGAAGATGGAAAGTGGTAAATCCAAGCAATCCAAACACTACTGTAACCTGATATGGGACAAATAACTGATATGGGACAATTGTAATGAACTTGTTACTTGGAAAGCATGAATTCCAGTTCGACTGCAGTGATAAGTGCTGACCATATATCACAAAACTAAACACAACCAAATGAGGTCAAATGTCATGTAGTGGCAAAAAGAGTGAGCAATCCTTTCAGGAAGGAGACAATTTCATTTCCACCCAATTTGGACTCCCCATAAACACGGTCCACAAATGAAATAGGAACCTGCGTAATAGACAGACAAGACCACTTTCAGATAATCATAAAAACATTAAATAGATTTAAAAATACTTAACTTGAATTTATAAATGAATGCATGTATTAAATAAAGTTCAGTATAATACAGCAATACAATTCACAGTCTTATTATGTAAATGTATAATCTAAACTAGGGCTGCACGATAAATCGCATGCGATATTTAACGCGCATCTGGTCAGTAAAGCCATTCTGTAATCAGCAGTAAATCACCATCACCTGCGGGCTTTCACATGGAGCAGCATTAACTACACAGAGCCGTTGTTCACAGACGAGCTGCGCAAAAAATCGCGCGAATATGAACGTGGTTTTGCGCAGCTAGTCTGTGAACAACGGCTCTGTGTAGTTAATGCTGCTCAATGTGAAAGCACGCACGTGATGGAAATTCACCGCTGATTACAGAACCGGCTTTCTGACAAGATGCGCGTTAAATATCGCATGCGATTTATCATGCAGCCCTAATCTAAACTAAATTTTATTTAGGGCTGGTAATTTAAAGCGTTAATTAGATTAATTAATATAACTCTCTCTATAGCTCTCGCGATACTTTGATGTGATGATCCGCTTCAAGTCGAACAAGCCTAATGATTCAATGGACCATTCATAAAGAACCATTTACTTCACTCCTGAATGAATCAGCCATTTGAACGAATCAAATGAATGAATAAATGACTCGATGACTTAATCATTAAGACATTTACCACCACCTACTGGAAGTTTTAGTTTATTATTTAGAGTATCATTTTGTTAAATAAATAATTTCATATTTCCTTAGTAATAATAATACAATTAATAAAATAAATTATTAAAGGTATAGTTCACCCACCCAAAAATGACAATTGTGTCATCATTTACTCACCCTCATGGTCCAAAAGAGTATATGTAATCAATTTTATCAAACAAAATATTTCTTGCTGAAGCTACTTTTTGTAATGTCTGTTTGATGCTTTACACAACAATGACTTTAAATGATCTTTTGGGAGTAATTTCTCAGCCAAATTTAATCGCCACATCATGTAATTAATTAGATTAAAAATTTTAATCACTTGCCAGCCCTAATTTTATTTATTAAAATATTAACAAGATTTATAAGAAATGTGGAATGAGAGATGCGTGCTGACCTCTCCAACAGTATAGCCCAGTTGTCTAGCACGGACAATCATCTCCATCTGGAACACATAGCCTTTTGACACACACTGCTCTACTAATTTTTCAAGAACCTCTTTCTTATAGAGCCTGAAACGTAGAACACAAGATAGGAGACAATAATACAATATTGTAATATAAAAACCATGGTATAAAAACAAAACAAAACAATGATTAATTTATTAACATACCCTTACCTAAAACTCCCCGTGAGATCAGATGCTCCTGGTCTGAGCAGCACTTGTGTTACAAAGTTTGCACCTCGACTAAAAGGAAACAATCATTACAAAAAAGTAATTTTGTGCCATAAAATCAATTATACATGAAAAATGATACCTGACCTATGCATTTGGCAGTAACAGATGCAGTCTCAAATTTCTAATATTTCTATATAGTTGGATATTATTATAAAATGTAGCTTCCAGTCACACACCTGATCAGTTTCCGGCGCAGATCCCATCCATATACACCACCGTCTCCTCTGTACCTTGTTCCAGACACCAGGTCATATCCACCTTCTTTCTGTTTTCTGAACAAAAAAAAATAATATCACAAAAGTGGCTGTTATACAAGTGCACATGATAATGCTATTATAGCAAAACTACACTACACAATACAATACAATGAGCAGATAAAATGTCTTTTAACAGCAGAGGCATAAGGCAATTGAAAGAAAATGACTTACTCAATGAACTGTGCGATAAACTTTGGCTGTGAGGGAGAAGAATAAAACACTTAATGTACACAAATGCTCCTGAATGTTTCATTTAGTGAAAGCAGGATCAAATTAAATTCCTAAAAAAATCTGTGAGTAAACATGCTTGAAGCTATCCAACACTTTTTTTTAACACATCGATTTTCATGACATTTCCAGTGGTTCTTAAAATTAACTTACTATTCGCTAAGGAGTATGTCAGACTATATATATATATATATATATATATATAATAAAATAAAACATAAAAAGACAATTATAAATTAAACATAAGCTAAAACATAATTATGAAATAAAAAGGAATTAGAAAATCTAAATTATCATAATCATAAGTCATATGACTTAGTATCTCATAGTTTTGACTTATCTCATAATGACTGATCTGATCTTGACTCTTTTTTTTTTTCTCTCATTCTCTTTTTCCTCTGTTATAATTATGACTTTTAATCTCATAATTATAGTTTACCAAAACAAGATTTTTTTCTTGTGTGGCAGAAATAAGCTTCCATAGATTCATTGAAAAGAACCGACTCAAAATAATGATTCTCAATATGATGATTCTCAGCAAGCCTTGTTAGCATGTTGTTGTACTTGTATTCTATATCCAATAAATGTATATGCAACTATTTTCAGTATTTCCAGGGTCGTGGGAAACATGAATACCAGTATTTACTCAAGGAGGTACAAAACAGTATACAATGGAAGAGTACTTACATGATGTGAGAGATCTGCATCCATAATGATAACGAAGTTTCCTGACGCGTGTTTAATGCCGTGGATGTAAGCCGTTCCTGGAATGACATGAACGTCAGTCACGCTATTCCTATAACTTAGCTCGAAGAAGTATTAAGAAATGTGAACCAATTTACCTAATCCCAGTTTTTTTGCTCGCGGTCTCAGGAGCTAAGAAGAAGAGAGATGCCAGATTTTCATGATTTCTTTCGACAAGCTGTCAGTCATGTGTCTATTATAATGCACAACTCACAATCTTGTCAGCGCCGTAGATCTTCTGCAGCTGCTCGGCGATCTGCAGCGTTCCGTCTGGACTGCCATCATCAATCACTATGATCTCGTAGTTGTATCCACTGCATTAAAACATGGCCATTTGAGTAAGAACGCTCTTCTTAAAACTAAATATTTAAGTTCATCTTAGAGACTCATTAGTCTGATGTAACTGACAGCTCATCATTAGGACTTCAACAGTCGGTTGTATTAAGGTTCTCGCCCATTAACTGTATATAACAACACACTTACCTCTCGCCAAAGTACTTCGCCAGCAACCACACAATCAATGGGAGGTTTTCTCTCTCGTTGTAGGTTGGCAGCAGAACAGAATATTTGTCAGAATGTTCCCCGGTCTTCGCATTACTTCTCCTGCTCGCCATGTTGGCGTCTCTGACGTAGTGGACACCGGATGTTTACATCAGGTACGTTGTCCGTGGAAAACACTAGCTCCATCATTTGGTTCCGGAGCACATATTTCACTACTTCAAATACTGGGAGTGAAAAAATCTAACTATTGTTTGGACAGTTAACTACTTAACATCTACTTAACACCCTTCGGTTTAATCGCTTCAATTTGCAGGAAGCTTGTATGTTAGATACACTGGACATTGGGATAACGTCTTAAGACAAGAAATCAATACAACACAGGGCTGTACAGTGCGACATATATGTCGCACGTGCTACGAAAAAACTGGTCTGTGCGATGAATAAATTTACCACTGTAGCACACGTGCGATACAGTTTTGCATGTTCATAACACAGCCGCTTAATAGTGTGAAGTGATTTCGTTGTGCTTGCTTGTGTGTGTGAGATTGATTGTACTTGGTAGTTATGGGTGTGCGATATGACCATTTTTGATCGTGGACGATTAAAAGTCTCCACGATCTGCTTTTGAAGAAATATCGTAGTATTGTGCTACAGCGCACATTCTATCAGCTGCAGTTCTGGCGCATCCACCTCAATAATATAATGTACAACGCCACATGCATTCACATCAGTGTTAGCTCAGCGGTAGAGTTACTCTCACGGGACACTGC
>NW_015628351.1:3526186-3543130 GCF_001515625.1 Sinocyclocheilus rhinocerous
TCATAACACAGCCGCTTAATAGTGTGAAGTGATTTCGTTGTGCTTGCTTGTGTGTGTGAGATTGATTGTACTTGGTAGTTATGGGTGTGCGATATGACCATTTTTGATCGTGGACGATTAAAAGTCTCCACGATCTGCTTTTGAAGAAATATCGTAGTATTGTGCTACAGCGCACATTCTATCAGCTGCAGTTCTGGCGCATCCACCTCAATGTGCTGTACAACAATGCGACATACATTCACATCAAATGTTAACTCAGCAGTAGTTTTACACTCACGGGACACTGCACTTATGCGCAATCACAGTTTATTTTGCATCTAATACGGTCAAAAACACACAAGGTTTACATTTAAACACAGTTGGTTGTCTAAAAAGAAAGTAAACAGTTGAGAGAGAAAGGGATGCGTGCAGCTCTTTAAGCGACAGTACTAAACATGCTGCCGCTTGTCATTAAAGGAATAGTTCACCCAAAAATCCGTCATTATTTGCTCACTCACATTGTCCCAAACCTGTATTAATTTCTTTCTTGTGCTGAACACAAAATAAGATATTTTGAAGAATATGGGTTACCAAACTGTCTTTTTTTTTTTTAATAGACCCTTTTCACATTTCCGGGTTTCTCAGCAGCAGAAGTCATCATAGATGGGTAAATCTATAGTGGTGAATGGGAGACTACCACAAATATATATATATATATATATATTTGCATTCCCATTTACTCAAATAGCAAAAGAAAAACTCCACGATAATGTTTTCATGACTTTCAAAAAAATAAAGACAGTAAACACAGTAATTACATACTGAAATTATGCTAATTAAATTTGTATTTTTGTAAACAAAAGTGATTTGTTTTTACATCATTTCATTTCGTTTTTCAGTGAACGTGAATAGTAACCATTTCATTAATAAATAGTCAACGAGTCAACGTTTTTGATCTTTATCGGTTTCATTTCATACGGGTTTACATAAACATGTATTAACACAAAAACAAAAAACCAGTTCACTTAGTATAATTCTATAAAATACTATGGACAGCACTTCTGCATATGTAAAAAGACAATATAATATCACAGTGTATTTCATATTAACATACGTATTGCTCTTGCAAAATATTGCTTATTTCATATTTAAAAAAAAAAAACACTTGATACAAAAACCGTAAGTAAGAGGTCAAGAAACAGGAATGAAGAAGTAATATGCCTTCAACAATATACATTTAAAACACATACAGTGCATTAAATACAATAAAATAATAATACTTAAAAGTAAAATATTAGAAACATTCTTAGTGCGGATTTTAGCTGTTGTTCAGAAAGACACTAGATGCTCGTCTGGATACCAAAATATCTGTCTCTGTAAAATAGAGTCCGAGTGTGTTGTGATTTCCTCTGTGCTGCACAAAAAGTTCTGCACATGCATCTACTGTAGTCTCGAAGCAGTAGATCAGGTTGAATACTGGGTAGATGATCAGTGCTTTGGTGATCTCAGAATGGGAGTATTGAGCTGAGATCAGCTACCACATGGAGAAAATCAAGTCAAAAGAGTCCATAAATTGGCTCATTCAAAGTCAACGTCTGGCAGAATCTCTTTATCCACTAAGTCACACAGTGTCTTTCTACAAAGTCTGGGGAGAGAGATGATTCTGGCAGTGCTGAAGTAAAAGACTAGTATCCAGGGAATGGATCCTCTGAAAAATGATATAAACAGCAATTTTACCCACTTGAACTTGCACTGTTTTTTATGGTGGTCACAATGACACAATTCAATTTACCTGCAGCCGGGGGTCCTTGATAACATCCACTGCTGTCACATACACCAGGGGGTCCCATTTCTCCTTGCTGACCTGAAGCTCCTGGAATACCTGGAGGTCCTACTTTACTATCCTCACCTTTGGGACCTGGTTCCCCTATTTTAGCTTCACCTGGAGGTCCTGTACAAGTAGAAATAAATAGTGGTGCAATTAACACTTCAAAAATCATTACAAAGACATTATTTGTGTTCGTGTAAAAGCAAAATTATGTAAGCTGTGTGATACACCAATATGCTTCAATACCTGCAAAACCTTTTATTCCTTGTGGTCCCACCGCATTTACTCCAAGAGAGCCCTTCTCACCAGGCATCCCTCTGCGCCCTACAAGTTAATCACAGAAATACTTACATAACGTAATCCAGAATTTCTATAAATCAACTAATGTGTCTAATGACAACCATCAGATGTGGTGTTTGCCCGGCCGATTGCATCTCCAAAGAAATGAAAATGTCAAGGCTTACCCTGCTCACCAGGGTACCCTGGTTTCCCAGACTCCCCTCTGCTTCCTTGTCGACCCTGTGGGCCTCGGGATCCAGGTGGCCCCCTTCCCCCTGGTATCCCAGGCTCTCCTGGTGGTGCTACTGGTTCCTGGATGGGCACTGGCTTTCGATTAATCTCATTTAGAAAAGCATCCAACTTCAGCACTTCATCTAAAACCCAGTTTTATATCAGCTCATAATTGATATGCACTTACACAGGCCAAGATTCCCATTAAAGATGCTTTTAAATTCTGCATTTATTGTGACTTAATTAAAATGGATGTAGTGAATATACTACATACTGTGCACAAGTTTTTCGCAGGCCTGTGTAACAAGTTGGTAGATCATGGCAAGAGACTGTGGCTCACCCTAATAAACAGAAGAATTATTAAAACAAACAAAACCTATTTTATGGTTTGCATATAGCAAAGATGTCATTTTGCAACCCACCTTCTCTCCTCTCTCACCTTTACTTCCGGGAAGACCCTGTGAAAGAGAAAAAATAATCTGGAACATCTACTTAAATCCAACATTTTTCAAATACATCAAATCTTTTCTGGCCATCTATCTCAGCTGGACTGGATGGATGAAGGGCATAAAGAGTAATAGAGCACAATTTTACTTACGGTGGCCCCTACGGGACCTAATGGCCCTCTCTCTCCCACTGGCCCTGGGTGACCAGGCATACCCTGGAAGCCCTACAAATTGTAGACACAGAAATGTAAAAAAAGAGTGCAGTGAAAGCATGTACAGTATGAAATATTCAGTGAATGCATATAGGTAAGGCTAAGTCTTACTCTTGGGCCTGTGATTCCTGGGCTACCGATGTTACCCTCCACTCCTCTGGTGCCCTGTGGGCAATTTATTGACATAAGGATGAATGACAGACTGAACATTTCAAACACACTTAGAACAATACCTGCCTCAAACCACACAGACCTTACCTTAGGACCAGACATGCCCTCTTCACCATTTGGACCAGGAGGCCCTGGTAAACCCTATTAACACAAAGTAAAAAAAACTAAAAAAAAACACTAATATGATCAACTACAACCATGGCCTATAAGATGGTTGTTGAAGCTCACCTGGCTCCCAGGCCTTCCAATGTCTCCTTTTTCCCCTCTTGCTCCTGGTGGGCCCTTATTAAGACAAAGAGAGAGGGTTTAAATCTGTTCCAAATGCTAATACATTAGATCTTCTCTGTAGAACAAGTGTAGGCGTACCACTTTGCCCATTACAGTTATTCCCCGTGGACCAGCGGGTCCAAGAGTGCCAAAGCCGCCCTCAGGGCCCGGTTTACCAGGTGGACCCACCTCTCCCTGGAGAGATGCAGAAAAGGAACAACAACAGAAACAAAAGTGACAGTAAATACATATATAATGTTTCAAAAGATTTCTATTTTAAATAAATGCTTTTGAACATTCTTTTCATCAAAGAATCAGCATATTAGAATGATTTCTGGAGGATCATGTGACGCTGAAGACTGGAGTAATGATACTGAAAATTCAGCTTTGCCATCACAGAAATAAATTACATTTTAAAATATATGCAAACAGAAAACAGTTACTTTAAATGTTTTTAAATTGTGCTGTGGATTAGTGGTTAACATAATAGTTGTAGGCACAAACCCAACTTTATATTCATGTTTCCTTACCTTTTGTCCCACCTCTCCTTTTTCTCCCTTCTCCCCACGAGGGCCAGGTCTCCCCTGAATACAAGCATACCATTACACCAATAATGATCATAACACTGATTATTCCAACAACTATTAAAATGGTTTCACAAGCTTTCTAATGTTCGTGTCAGTTTAAAAATGCAGCGTTGTAGTCTCACAGGTGGCCCCGTGTCTCCAGGTGCTCCAGGGACGTCGGTGGTGCAGGTGCACGCATAAGCAGGGGCAGGACAGCTCTCCTCGTCTCTCTAGAGAACAGAGAGCCACACTTAAAATACAGAAGCAACTTTAAGACATCCTGCACTACATAATGTAATTCAGTGCCATCTATATATTGATATGTCAACTCAACCTAGACTGATCATGTACCTGTGAGGGCAGATCACAGCAGTTGTCTTCTGATGCCCAAGTAGTGTTGCATACAATCTCAAAGGACTGCAGCTGGAACTGCAGAAAAATATAAATACACCTTAATGTGTGTATATACATTACTTTCCTCAGTATGTTTGTGGTCATGAGGTGAGACTCACAGCCGCAGATCCACTGTGAGGTCCACGTGTCCTCACTAGTTTGCCCAACATCTCAAAACCATCAGTGGGCAAAGTTCCCAGGGGGCGTGCGGGCCTCTCGCCAACCCGCTGGCAATCTACAGACAGAGATACACTCACCTGACTGACCGACAAATGGATCTGCCAATCAGATAAAGAGATGAGAAGAATCAGTGGCAAATTAAATGTTGTATTTCTTTTTATCCCTCACTCAAAATTCTCAACTGACTCTTCGCTAATCCCTATCCTAAAACATTACTGACCAATCCTTAGAAAATTCTGCTATCTATCATTTTGAGATAAGCTTTTGCGCTTTTCTATCTATAAAATCTATAAGTAAATGTAAACTTTCAAATTAGGCTTTTCTCTTTTTAGTTGATGTCGAGAAGTGTTTGCCTACATTCTGATTTTAAGTTACATTTTTAATGTGAAATGGCTGATAAGTACAAATAATGTAATAACCATCACTGTTGGAAATCTCCAGTTCATTCCTATGGGACATTCTGTAAAGCTTGTCCGACATTAACTAAAAAAACCTTTCACACAAACCTTATGAAAGCTTCCATAGAAAACTGAGCGGACTTGTGACTGGTCAAAGGTCAGTTCCTGTATCTCTCCTCTGTAGTCCAGACTGAAATACAGCAGAACCTTCTTCTCAGCTAAATAGAGAATAAGCATCTAATGAACTTGGGATTTACAATTCAATAGTCCTTGAATTTATCTACTCAAGTGTCCAGGCACTCACGGTCCAGCACCACCCCCATCTTGGGCTGGAAGTCATTGTCCGTGAGCTGCCAGAGGGCGAAGGGCTCCCTGGGTGAATCCTGCAAGAGCCTGAAGGCCATGCTGATGGTGTGTTCTGGAGAGAAGCCAGCCGGATGAATGAAGCTGAGACAGACAGACAGGGTGTGAGCGCTGAATGACGGGTGTAACTGAGCTGTTTAATAATATGTGCATGCGTGTGTTTTGTGTTCTCACCCTGTGCTCTGGGTCAGCTGTATGTCTCTGTAGAGGGTGTAACTGGGTAAGGTGCTGAAGATGAAAGGTTCAGCTGCCACACCCTCAATAGTAGAGTGTGCCCTCTGAGTTAGACCGAATGCTTCCATCATGTCGAAGCCTAGAAAACACAAATTCACTTTTTTTTTTACAGTTTAGGGCTCAACAGTAAGGATGGCCTGTTAACTCAGGTTTGATATGTAAGAGTTTACATATCAATTTAATCTTGGAGCTTCCTGTAAAAATAATGAAAGTAACTATAGTTTCCAGCTAATTTTATTTCTAAACAAGATTTACAAAAACATTGAATTAAAAAAATTTAATGCAAAGAATTTATAATAACTACTGTTAAAATACTTCATTTGAAATAAAATGTAAATGCAAAATTTATATGAAAATCTTAAATGATAAAAATGGTTTTAAAATGAGAAAAAAAAAGTAAATATAAAATCAGATATTTAAATCTTAAAAAATGTGTTGGGCACCAGTGATATTAAGTATTGGCTAGAATGAGCAAACAGAAAAAAATCCTTACTGTTGAGACTTACTGAGAAAGTCAGTAGGCTATAATTTTTTGTTACCATATTTGCTCTGCAAAGCACAAAAAGTAGAGCATAGTGCTAGAAAATGCCAAGGTCATGGATTTGAGTTCCAGGGAATGTGTGAACTGATCATACATACACCTAAATGTCAATGCAAGTCATTTTGGACAAAAGCATTTGCCAAATGCATAAATGTAAAAATGACCATACCTTTAACCACATGATTTCTGACCGTCGTCTCAGGACACACTGAGAAATATAAAAGACATCATGTTATGTTTGAAGAAAGCTATATTTTTATCAAAAGCAGTGTAAAGGCCTGTTCACACCAAAAGTGATGCGGAAAAGCAAAGCGAATTGCTTTCGGTTCATTTGCATTCAATAAATTTCCATTGTTCCATTGGAAATATTTGTGTTTTGATTTGAACAGGCCTTAAAACTGTTGCAACTTTTACCTTCTCTTTGTACGGGATGCAGCCAAGGAGGAACCTGAATTCTCACTGGAGCGGTTGCTTTATGAGAGAATTACATACTATTACAGTTGAGCAAAACAAACATCAGTTATTTTTTAGCCTAAAGTTTGACTCAAACAGGGATTCTGACCTGTCGGGTGAAGGATAGTGACCGCAGCGCCCTCTACTGTTCCCACACGGGAGTGCACACTGATGCGGTAGACAGTTTCCGGCTGCAGCTCAGAGAAACAGTGACTGCTGCTAGCAGCATCTACTATGTCCTCTTTAGTCTGTTTATCTGAGCACAAATGTCCAGAGATAAAAGTAAATAACTTAAAACAAACTACCTGTTCAGAACTTTTTCCAAAAACAGTTAAGCTGAGCTGCTACCTCTGAGGGCCTGGATGACTATGCGATAACCACTGACCGCTGGCACGGGCCTCCAGGACACACATATACTGGAGTGGTCAGACCGCACCACACTCACGCTGCTCACTCGCAGACTGGCTGGTTGTGCAGAGAGAGAAACACACATAGGAGAGTAAATACGAGACACTGTCTGGCAATGCAATGTAAAGTGGGAAGTTTATACATTGTAATACTAGAGAGAGATACTGTATTGATGTGTGTGTGTGTGTGTGACTCACTGGTCTTCCCCTGGGCTGAGGTGCTGCCACCCTCTCTGTTGCGGTACTCAGCAGTCGCCAGCACACTGTAACGAGTGTCAGGCAGCAGATTCTGCAGCAGGACGCGCCTCTCGCTGCCGGGCAATGACACCTATTTAACCAACACAAAAAAATGACACATCGTTTACAACACAACAAACATATTAAGCAACGGTGAGATGTTCCAGGGTTATTATAGCTTTGAATTTAGTATTTACTTCTATTTTATTTTCAATTTATCCTTTAGTTTAGTTTGAATTTTTTCTCTTTTTTTGCTGTTTTCTATTTGAACATATTTTAAAATGTAATTTAATTCTGTGATGGCACAGCTGAATTTTCAGCAGCCATTACTCCAGTCCTCAGTGCCACATGACACTGAAAAAAAATATATGCTGATTTGATGCTCAAGACTTTTTTTTTAATTATTATTATCAATGCTGAAAACAGTTGTGCTGTAGTATCTAAGACTGTGATACATTGTTTTCAGGAATTTTTTGATCAATAGAAAGTTCAAAAGAACTGCATTTATTTGAAATAGGAATATTTTGTAACAAATATCTTTACTGACACTTTTGATCAATTTAATTAATCCTTGCTTAAATAAAGTATTAATTCCTTTAAAAAAATCGTAAAATTTTGAATGATATCAATATCATATGGTAGGATATTAATATTATAATAATATATTAATATAACAGTTACATTTTTTAGGGCCATCTAGTATTATCACTATCAATTTTGAATAATTAATATTGATTTTGTCAATGGTCGTTATTAATTTATTAATTTTAGAGTCACTTAATTGTTTTGTAATCAGGGCTCTGAACCGGCTCAAGGAATGAAAACGAACAAAATTTTGACAGGAACAGAACCAGAAACGAAATCAAATTTTATAGTTCCGAACAGAATCGAAAATTTGAAATTGCCATTAACCGGTTAATAACCTTATTTTATCGTTCCATTTAATATTTGAAATTTGCTGTCAACCAATCACGAAAAACGAGACGGCAGAAAGTAGTTTTCTTTATTTTGCAAAAGCTTTACAGTTTTATTTATTTTGCAAAAGCTTGACAGTTTTATTTATTTTGCAAAAGCTTGACAGTTTTGAATGATGTCTTGCTTCTATCTGTATAACCAACCAGCGTTGGTATGATATCGCGCCGGCGCCTCGCGCGCACACAGACACAACATATGCGACATTGCAGTCTGTTCATTATCAAAATAAAATACAGTTAAAGAAACAAAAAAAAAAAGTTACACTGCTCCGTTGTACAATCTGTTGCGTTTAGCACCGCCTCAATGTGCTGATATAGCCGATGTGAAGGATGATGTTTTACGTCGATGAAAGTACAAAGACTAGACTATAATAAATAATATTTTAGCATCCAGATTGCGAATATGTAAACACTTAGATTCGTGCCGAATGAGAGAGGTAGGCATCAATTTCATTCGTTTTTGGATTGACGTTTTTATAGCCTAAACGCATAGCCTTAACTTTAGAGGATTTGTTGTGGAGAGAAACTAATAACTGTGTTTATAATGTTTCCAAACATTTTGCATTTTAGCCTACATTATTTCTGAATGTAACAATAAAATGCGACGTGAGCCTATATGCGGCTTTTTTTCACTCTCAAAACGCAATCTTATACAAGTAGCATATAGTGGGTTTTAACAATGCAGCAAACATTTTTAAATATCTTAAAAAATACTTTAATGTCTTTAAAGTGTTAATAGATTTTTTTCTTTTGTTTAGTAGCCTACATTTGGCTGAAATCTAGAAAAGATGATACTGTATTAGCTGTGAGTGATAAGCATACCAGATCTCCTCCTGTTTTTTTTTTCTTTTTGAGTAAAAAAAAAAATGCTGTACTTTATTATTATTATTACAGGCAAAGAATTTATATATATATATATATATACAGTGGGTACGGAAAGTTTTCAGACCCCCTTAAATTTTTCACTCTTTGTTATATATATATATATATATATATATATATAACGCTATTAACTGGTATTTCTTCTACTCGAACCGGTTTTCGGAACGATAATAATACAGAGAAACGCAGGAACAGAAACGTAAATATCGTTAAAATATCGATTCTGCTCAGAGTGAACCGATTTAATTTTTTTTTTTTCAAGCCCTGTTTGTAATTACATTTTTTTCCCAGTTGTTTTTATTTTTATTTCAGCTATCAGAAGTTTTTTCATTTACAGTATTTGGTGTGAACTAGTCTTTACATTGTCTGAAGAAAATATGACTGGTGTTTTTGCCCATTCATAGGCCAATGCCACAATCTTCAGGTTTTGTGCGTGGTTGTCAAGCAATTGCAATATGGTTGCTAAGGTGGCCTGAGTGGTTTTAAGTGCCTTTTTTCTAAATGGTTTTGAGTGGTTGCTATAAGAGCCCAAGTACTCATGTCTCTATAATACCTGTTCCCAAAATATGGGATCTATAGGGCACGTAGATGGAGATAAGTCAATTCAAATACACACAGGTAGGGCGAATCTCGTCAGTAAAGCCGCTTCTGGTGATTAGTAGTAAATCTCCAGCACGTGCTTTCAGATGGAGCGGCATTTACTCGCAGGCGATTCATTGCCGATTTTGAACACGATTTTGTGTAGCTTGTTGGTGAACTACGGCTCTGTGTAGTAAATGCCGCTCCATCTGAAAGCACGTGCTGATTTTTTGCACAGCCCTACACACAGGCAATACAAAATAAGAGGTTTCACTCTTCTAAAAGCACTCACTGTGTTTTCCCTTGCATCCCCATTGAGTGGAGTGAACGACACACTGTACTGATATATATATATATATATATATATATATATATATAACGCTATTAACTGGTATTTCTTCTACTCGAACCGGTTTTCGGAACGATAATAATACAGAGAAACGCAGGAACAGAAACGTAAATATCGTTAAAATATCGATTCTGCTCAGAGTGAACCGATTAAATTTTTTTTTTTTCAAGCCCTGTTTGTAATTACATTTTTTTCCCAGTTGTTTTTATTTTTATTTCAGCTATCAGAAGTTTTTTCATTTACAGTATTTGGTGTGAACTAGTCTTTACATTGTCTGAAGAAAATATGACTGGTGTTTTTGCCCATTCATAGGCCAATGCCACAATCTTCAGGTTTTGTGCGTGGTTGTCAAGCAATTGCAATATGGTTGCTAAGGTGGCCTGAGTGGTTTTAAGTGCCTTTTTTCTAAATGGTTTTGAGTGGTTGCTATAAGAGCCCAAGTACTCATGTCTCTATAATACCTGTTCCCAAAATATGGGATCTATAGGGCACGTAGATGGAGATAAGTCAATTCAAATACACACAGGTAGGGCGAATCTCGTCAGTAAAGCCGCTTCTGGTGATTAGTAGTAAATCTCCAGCACGTGCTTTCAGATGGAGCGGCATTTACTCGCAGGCGATTCATTGCCGATTTTGAACACGATTTTGTGTAGCTTGTTGGTGAACTACGGCTCTGTGTAGTAAATGCCGCTCCATCTGAAAGCACGTGCTGATTTTTTGCACAGCCCTACACACAGGCAATACAAAATAAGAGGTTTCACTCTTCTAAAAGCACTCACTGTGTTTTCCCTTGCATCCCCATTGAGTGGAGTGAACGACACACTGTACTGCAGCACATGAGCGTTGGGGTGAACCCAGGTGACCAGCATACTGACTGCTGTCTCCTCCGAGATGGACAAACTGCTCGGACCACCTCCAGATACTAAAGCAACACAAAAAATGCAACACAGTTATTCACACGTTGTAATCAAAGGTATCACATGCATATAAGTATATATACTCACAGGTGCTGTATCGTATAGCCACAGCCTCACTCTGAGCGCCATCGGCATATAATGCGGAGAGTGAAATCTGATATTCCTTATCTTCCTTAACCTCTTCCAAGATTGCCCCCTCACTCTCCCCATCTAATGTCAACTGTAATATATCCATGAATTACCACCTATTATCACCTAATTCTATAAATCACACATTTATGTAAGCTATTTCAATCAGTACTGACAGCACAGATGTAACAAAGGAAGTGTTAGAGCTGGAGCTAACCTGCCTGAGGTCTCCTTCACTGAGGGAGATCCATTTGATGAGATAAGAGACCACGTCATCCGCCGCCGCTTCCCATCGCACTGTTATGTCACTGCCGGAGAAGTTAGTGACTCTCAGATCCGAGGGAGCTGGGACTCTTACTGGAAGATTAAAGATAATATAATGAACAATCTTCTAAACTGAAGTAACAAAAATTAAACGTGTCAAAATGTGTGCAACTTACAGGTAGTGACATTGGCTGTGATAGGAGTGGACAGGCCCTTTTCGTAGAGAGACTGAACTGACACCAGATACCTGGAGAGGGAAGACAGATTCTGCAGCAACACTGTGTTCACACCTTTGACCTCCACCTGAGAAACAGAGAGAACATAGTGAACATTGAACATATGCTGATTTGGTGCATTTATTATTATTAACAATGTTGAAAATAGTTGTGCTGCTTAATATTTTTGTGGAATACATCATTTTCGAGATTCTTTGATGAATTTGATATTCAAAAGAACTGCATTTATTTGAAATAGAAATCTTTTGATCAGTTTTAATGCATCCTTGCTGTATAAAAGTATTTATTTATTTCAACAAATATCTTACTGACCCCAAACCTTTGAATAATGGTGTAATAAGCTGTATTACTAGTAGCACTAAAACATGACAAAAAAGAAAGACTCAAAGCGGTTTGGGTAGAACATCAAAAACCTAACAAGTCTTCTGGCATCTGCTCACCTGCTTGACATCACTGCCGTGATTGGTGCTGTAGATGATGCGGTGTGCAGGAACATCGACAGCTCCAGGGACCCACGTGACCTTCAGAGTGCTGTGACTGACCATGGGAAACTGCAAACTGAGAGGAGACGGCAGTGGGACTGGAAAAAATAGACAGATGAGAGAAAGAACAGAGGGAATGAGCAAAAGACATCAAGGAATTTCCAAGGGATTTCTGTGGGACAATTTAATATGGCAAGACACTAAACTTCTGAGTTGCAGGTATGAGAAGTTGCAGTCAGGAGTTGACAGAAAAATAAAAATGTTGTTTGCTATTAAAAAAAAAAAAAAAAATGTTTTAACTGAATTATTAATCAGTTCTCAATTTTCTTTTACTGGTGGGAATTCCCATATAAAACTGTTCTTGTCAATGAATTGGTTAAAAATAATTCAATGATTTAGGGTTCACAAATGTCCAAAATAGCATTCAGCATTTGTGTTCAGAGCAGAAACAGTTAGTATTACAGTAGTCTTACCACCACATGTTGGTTGACAGTTACCATTCACATTCATTTTATTTTTACCTTTGAGGAACAAAGAGGTTAAATGTAATTAACTGGCTGTTATTATAAACATGAGAACCAGCCATCTGTTTTTTTCTGACTAATTTATGGTGCTTAGTGACAGAAATTATGTTTATGTGTAGTTTTTCTCTCCTTTCTTTTTTAAAGGGGTCATCGGATGCAAAATTCACTTTTACATGCTGTTTGAACTGAAATGTGCGTTGGCAGTGTGTACACAACCACCCTATAATTATAAAAATCCACCCAGTGGTTTTTCAGATAAAATTCAGATAAATAATATCCCCTTTTTCAAATCAAGCCATTCTCAGATTCTTGGCTGTGTGATGTCACACGGACCCAGGCCCCTCCCAAGATTGTTGATTGACACTGGTGTTTTAGATTAGACCCGCCCTGAGTAAGCTGTCATCAGTCCGCCATTGTTTCGACGCCGGAGGTGTAGACAAGAATGTCTCCTAAGCAATTGAGGTGTTTTGCTGTTGGATGTATTGTAATAATGAACATAGCAGTCATCATTTACTACCCACATCTGATCCACTGAAGACGCAGTGGAGACGTTTGTTTTTGAAGGGAATGCGTCCCCCGATCTACCTAAATGTTCGTGCGAATCATTCGTGATTCAGCTTCACCTACAGAAGAAGTGAGTATAAGTCTTTTAATGAATTTTGCAAATCGCAAATAATGTGCTAGTTTGCAAGTTTCACGATGAATGTGGCTAAAGTTTACAGTCTCTCAGAGAACTGTGCATCACCCCACTGAGGGAGAGGAGTTGGGTGAGCAGAGCTCATTAGCATTTAAAGGGAAATGCACTGATACGGCTTGCTGTGAAAAGAGCTGTTTTTGACAGGGTAAAAAGGGTGTTGTTTTACACTACCATTGAGAAATTTTAACCAAAGTATGTTATAGACTTTTCATCATATCAACTTGTGGATTATGGGCATCCGATGACCCCTTTAAGACATTATTAAAGAGAAAAAAAAAGATTCTGTGAACATTTACTCAGCCTCATGTCATTGCAAACCTGTATGACTTTCATTCTATTGCAGAACACAAAAAAAGGTATTTTGAAAAATGTTGTTAGCCAAACAGATTGACTGACTTCCATAGTATGGACAAAGAGAACATTTCTAAAAATGTCTTTTATGTTCCACAGAAGAAAGTCATACAGGTTTGGAACGACATGAGGTTGAGTAAATTTTCTGAATTGTTCAATTTTGTGTGAACTATCCCTATAAGAAGAATTGTCACACCTGTCTGGGAAGTGGATAAAAGTGTGTGTGAGCATAATGGGAAATGGTCTCGTAAGACTAGGTAGATACGTTTCTATGAAAGTGCTGATAATGAATCTGTATTTACAGGTGGTGCCGATGGCTGTAATTGGGTCACTGGGGTCCTCATCATAAAGAGCATAAAGTGTGACTGAATAATCTGTGGATGGCATCAGATCCACCAACTCCACGTCCGTCTGAGCTGGTCCAAACTTCACCTGGCACAAGAAACAAGAGCACAGGAATGGCATCAAACCATTGTAACATAATTAGAAACACTGAGCCACATTGTGAGATGTCCCAGACTCACCTCTTTGGCATCATCAGGCTCTCCATCATTGAGTGCCGAGTATAAGGTCATGTACTGTGTGGCTCCAGTGGCTGGCTGCCAGCGCACCCGCAGACTGCTAGGGGAGGAAGCGGTGACCTCTAGAGCCTCAGGTATCGCCAATGGTACTTTAAAGCGGAGAGCATTTATTGTGATATGCAGTGGCGTCTAAAACTCTGAGACCAAATTACATTATCAGCATAAAAATACGTAAATTTCCCTTTTTGCTTTAACGTCAGCAGCACTTTAGCTGCACGAAATTACATTTACATTTATAACAGTATCAATTTCTTATTCATTTTTGCCATAGTGTTTGTTTTTAATTTGCAAAATCCTAAAACTTTCTGCTTCCAAATTTAGAATCCCAGATTTTCAGTGTGGTCTTGGGATTTTTAACTATAAATTAGGAAATGTTATGAATGAGCATTTTGAGTGCTGAAACTCACAAGTGGTGAATGTGCCTCTCAGAGCAGAGCCCACATTGTTCTCATAGACAGTAAAGATGGACAGGTGGTATTGTGTCTGTGAGGACAGTCCTGTCAGCAGAACTGTGGAGTCTGTTCCATTCACCACCAACTGAAATCAATCAACAACATGCATATAAAAGCAAAGTGAGTTTTCTGAATGCAACTACAACTACAGCATAGAAAACATCCTGTAGGTGGCACCAACAAACCAACTTTTCTTCAATTCCTGGTGCTCACAATTAAACCACAGTGATCTGATACAAGCAATTCCAGCTTTTAACATCTTTACAGGATACCAGTCTAATGGCTGGAAGACACCAACTTTTAGGCAGCATCCAAAATTGTACACTTCCCTACTATACAGAGGGTGAAAAAGTGTATGTCCGAACTCACGGTTTTCATAAAACAGTTGGCAAAAAATCCCCAGATGACCTATTATTTCTGTTATTTATTATTATTCCATGAGGCCACAGGAGAGGAGTTGTGAATGGCAGTGAAGTGATGCAACTGTAGTAAATAAATTCATACTGACACGACATTCGTAATATATAACATATACTTTTTAAAAGTCGCAATGTATACTTATTCAAAAAAAGTAGATTTCAGAAACTTATGCAGACTTTGCTTTTACATTTTAGTGCTTAAAAGAGTGCGAGACACTTGGCTCACCTCTTTCAGACTCTGTCCTTCAGCGGTGTGGTACACCACTCTGTACTGCTGAGGACTTTTGCTGGGGATGGTCCAACGCAGCCTCACTTCTCTCGAGCCTAGGCCTACATACTGCAGATCAGTTGGGCTGGGATAGGACAGAACTGGGTCCTGAGTGGGACGCTCCATTCCTTCTCGAAAAAGACATATACCATTTTGTTTCAATGGGAGTATGTGGGAATTTAGATCAGTTTTAGATCAGTATAATGAAGACCAATGTGTATGTGATTGGCCTACTCTTCGCTTTAATACGGTCTTCAATCTTGCCACAGAGGATGCGTGCTAGTCTTCCCACCAGTTTACTGAGCAGAGGAAAATCATTCACGTTATATACATTCAGCTCCAGCGGTTCAGACGCCACCTGCCTCAGCTCTGCCTCATCTGCATTTTTCACACCTGGACATGAGTGGGAAAGAAATAAAGATAAAACTTTATGTGTGTATATATATATATACACACATAACTATAGCAAAGGTAATTTTAAATATGCAATAGCATATACTGTATTTACACTACTGTTCATGTGACTTTTATTTAGCAATTAAACATTAAATTGACACAACACAACAAAAGTGGCAATAAAGACATTTATAATGTCACAAACAATTTCTATTTCAAACTAATGCTGTTCTATTCATCACAGAATCTGAAGAAAATGTATCATGGCACAACTGTTTTAAACAATAAGAAATGTTTGATCAGCAAATCAGCATATTAGAATGATTTCTGAAGAATCATGTGACACTGAAGACTGGCGTAATGGTGCTGAAAAAAAGCTTTGCATCACAGGAATAACTTACATTTTAAAATATACTAAAACAGAAAACAGTTATTTTAAATATATTAACTATATTACCGTTTTGACTATTTTTTATCCAATAAATGTATCCTTGGTGAGCAGAAGAGACCTTTGTAATCTTACAGATCCCAAACCTTTGAAATGTAGTGTATTCATTATCAAACAGCAGTCATCTTCACAAAGCATCTCTGAAATTCATTACACATTACGATGTGTAATTTGCTTTAAAAAGCTCTCACCTATAGCAATGATCTCTACGCCGGCATTCTTCAGCCTGTTGGCTGCAGCAATGGCATCATCTTGAGATTTCCCATCAGTCAACAGCAGCAGGAACTGTGGGGTGTTGGGTCGCGCCCCCACCTCCTCCTTCAGATTGTTCTCAAGAGCATGTATGAGAGCCTGACCTGAAATATAGACATGTTAAAAATGAACCAATACTCTCGTATTGGTTTCATATAAGCATCCTTTCATCACTGCTGGACTACCTTGATGTGTGATGTATATGTGACCCTGGACCACAAAACCAGTCTTAAGTCGCTGGGGTATATTTTTTAGCAATAGTCAAAAAAACATTGTATGGGTCAAAATTATCGATATTTCTTTTATGCCAAAAATCATTAGGATATTAAGTAAAGATCATATTCCATTAAGATATTTTGTAAATTTCCTACCGTAAATATATCAAAACTTAATTTTTGATTAGTAATATGCATTGCTAAGAACTTAATTTGGACAACTTTAAAGGCGATTTTCTCAGTATTTACATTTTTTTGCACCCTCAGATTCCAGATTTTCAAATAGTTGTATCTCAAAATATTGTCCTATCCTAACAAACCATACATCAATGGAAAGCTTATTT
>NW_015628351.1:3545258-3551714 GCF_001515625.1 Sinocyclocheilus rhinocerous
AAACTTTATTTTTGATTAGTAATATGCATTGCTAAGAACTTAATTTGGACAACTTTAAAGGCGATTTTATCAGTATTTACATTTTTTTGCACCCTCAGATTCCAGATTTTCAAATAGTTGTATCTCGGCCAAATATTGTCCTATCCTAACAAACCATACATCAATGGAAAGCTTATTTATTCAGTGTTCAGATGATGTATAAATCTCAATTTCAAAATATTTTCCCTTATGACTGGTTTTGTGGTCCAGGGTCACATATAGGATTCAGATTATTAGATAACAAAAAAAAAACAAAAACAATAAGCCACAAGAAGCTGTGCATTTAGTAACTTTACAGTGGACAAGATTTGTTGTATATAATGCAAATCCAGACCGCCTAAAACCCTCTTTACCTTGTTTAAAAAACAATTGCTTATAAATGGTGACAAAAACGACGATGATAAAAAAACATAAACATTCAATAGATATTAAAGGATGCATGACATATTGGTTATACTGGTTCTGGCTGTAAATGTAGCTTCTTAATGTTATCATTATCAGTCCAATAATTAAAATAGGCAGGTATATTTAGAACGATAAATTACAGGTAAATTCTCATGTTTATGGTTGCCAAGCAACGTACATTATTAGAGAATATGCATTCACAGGGGTGCATTTATCTGAATTGTCCATGTGGCTCTTCCAATCAGGAATTAGATTCTAAACTTTCCTTTTTAGAATAGTTTTTTAATCCCAGGTCATTAAGAAATATACAGGGTATAATATCTACAGTTACCTGTGAAAGTGTTGCCTCCCTTGTATCTGAAGTTCCTGATGGCCTCCAGAAGTGGCTCTCTAGAGGTGAAGTTATTAAGATGCCACTCTGTCCGTGGATCTCCACTGTACTGAGATAATGCTGAAACAACAACAAATTAATACTTTTAATCAGTAAGCTTGCATTAAATTAATCAAAAGTGACAGTAAAGACATTTATAATTTTTTTAATGGGGTTTTATATGAATTTATTTTATAAATAGGACTGTAGAGAGACGACAGGAAAGCACTGGGAGGAGGGAGGGTGCGGGATCAGCAAAGGACCTCGAGACGGGAATCGAACTCGGGTCACCGTGAGCTAGGCTTGCCGCGATAGACGGTGCTGACGGTGATACCGTTGTTAAGCCACAACACCGGTTACGTCACTTGCCCACCGCGTCACCGACCCCCACCGTCGTTTTGATTTTTTATAGTAATAAAAATCATTTAGTTCAGTAAAAGAACAGACACTACAATTAAAAACTGAATGCGGCTGCTCAATGCAGCGTGCCGAACGACAGTCACATCACAGATCAGATTTCATTTCTCCAGTGAGGAAAGTGAGTCGAGCTGACTGACAAGAAGAGTGAGGTGAGACAGACAAGACGATCGCGGATGATTTAGTTTCGAAAATTTGGTTATATATTATACATGTTTACTTATTTCCAGTTTTGTATACCTATTAAACTTTATGTAAGTTATTTGTTATTTTATATTAGGCGGCTTGCCCTATAGCATGGTGTATTTTTATTTGTTTTGTTAATAAAAGTTCTATGTCTTATATAAAGGCTAAAGTGAGTTTGAGGTTGTATTTTGTTGTTGCATCCAAGCAATTGACGCCGATTTTCCGCTAATTCGAAAGTGAAAGTAAAATGTGCACGGCGCTTTTAAGCTAAAAGCGAAGGCAAGCGAGGAAAAGAGGAAAATTCAAACGAACAATTGCTTTACTCCGAATTGCCGCTATTTAAAGGTGAAAGTAAAATGCGCACACCGCTTTTACAAGCTATTTAAAAGCGAAGGAAAGCGAGGAACGCCCTCGCCCCCGCGGTGATACCGGTATTACCGGTGTTGTCACACATCGATTAACCGGTGGGAAAATTTCCTCACCGTCACAACCCTACCGGTTTGCACAGTTGCGCTATATGTCAACGCACTAACCACAAGGCTATTGGCGCCGACAGACATTTATAATCTTACAAAAAATGTCAATTTTAAATAAATGCCAATCCTTTCTTTTCAACTTTCAAAAGAATCCTTAAAATGTATTATGTTTCCACAAAAATATTAAGCAGCACAACTGTTTTCAACACTGATAATAATAAGAATAATTTCTTAAGCAGCAAATCAGCATGTTAGAATGATTTCTGAAGGATCATGTGACACTGAAGACTGGAGTAATGATGATGAAAATTCAGCTTTGGGAATCAGGAATAAATTACATTTTAATCTATAGTTCGGTTAAAAAACAAATAAATGCAGATTATTATCAAATAAATGCAGACTTGGTGAGCATAAGATACTTATTTGAAAAACATTAAAAAATATCTTACTGACGCCAAATGAACAGTAATGTATAAATTAAACTTTCATTAAGCAAATTATTAAGTAAAATTAAGTGTTGACACGGAGATGCACAGCTTTGAAATTACAATACATATACAATGTATATAGATGATATGAAATAACATCTCACCTATTTGCACACCCTGCGGCCCAATGTGAAAGGGGACAGCCAGACCCTCCAGAAAGTCACGCACTTTTCTGAAGTTTGTGCGGCCGATGCTCCAGGATCCATCCACCAGAAGGACCAGATCAGCCTGAGCTCCAGCACTGCATTCAAATGGCTTTCGTGTGGAAACAGCTTGAGACACATGGGCAAGAGTCAAACACTGCGGTTTTAATAAAGGGTAACATTAAGCACTAAGCACTTAACTAGGAACTTAAACTTAGTGTGTCTTTTAATGTCTCTTATCCTGGGCATTTTTGCACTCTGTTGTGAAGTGTATTCAAGGGTCTTTTCAAACATTCTTCAGTCCTCTCTGCTCCTATATAAAACAATTTGTGCAATGATTTTGCTAGATCCCTTTTGTCAATACATCTACTGTTTCTCAGTGGTGCATTCATTCCTATCTATGTGTGTGTGTTTTTTTACAGATGGGAGAAAGGAGGGAACACATTTCAGTCCTGAGGGCACACAAGAGGCCCTGATAACAACCTACACAGTGTCATTAACTCTGGTTTGTCCCTAATTCTGTTATTAGCCCTCACTACACAGACACAGGAAACATCAACACAGCTCATTAACTCTGTTAAACACTGACCCTAACATGTTCCTGTATCACTGAGACAATGTGCGTCTTACGTTTATAGTTGCATATTTATGAGGTCAGTAACAATGAGCATTGATTTTTCATTAACTGTTTGCCCATCTGATTGATTTAGTTCATCTGAAATGTGAGTGGCATTACCTGTGACAGGTTGGGTTGGGGTGGTTTTTCTCGGTTTGTTGGTGATGGTGACCTCTTCTCTCACTGACTTCCCTCCATTTTCTTCTTGATAATTTTTATCCTCAGTCTTGGATCGATTCTGGTCTTTCTTCTTTTTCTTTTCTTTGGCGTTTCTGTCAACTTCTGGCTCAAGCTCAGGTACAGCAGGAGGCTCTATAGCATAGTAGAAAGACATAACTTTAAGATAAATAGCTAAATAAAAGTATTATATACTGCTGCTAAAAAACAGTTATATGACATCAAAAGCTTAAATTATCAGCAAAATAAAATATAAGCATGTTGATTATGTTTAAGCATGTTAAGTGGTTTCTGAAGAATATTGGAAGACTGGATATTAATAGACTGAAAAATCACTGAGTGACAATAGCAAGTGATGGTGTCTGTATTCCCACACCCCGCCTTGTTCTAAATGCACACTCAGCACAGGTGGACACGCTCCCTCCTTGTCCAGTCCTCTGTCCCATTACAGCTGCATTAATTACAGGCATTTGGGGGATGAATGGACTTTTATTAATAGGTTAGATAGTAGAGCTGGCGCCAGCTCAACCATCTGTAGCTCCACCAGTAAAACACTGATAATGACAGAGAGACCGCAGGACGGAAGGTCGGCACAGAGTTCCTCTGCTTTGTACACCCGGTTGGGCAGGAACTATAAAAGTATGTTTGGTTTGTCACTAAGAAATGTTATGCTGCTAACATTTTTTTTGTAATACTGTTTCACACATATGGAGCTTGGAGCCAAAACTGCAACAGCAGGCATATAACTTGTTAGTTTTTGACAGAAGTCCCTCATGCTCATGAAGGCTGCATTTATTATAATATAGAAAAAACAGTAATATTGTGAAATATTATTACAATATCAGAAATCCTTCTAATATGCTGATTTGGTGCTCAAGAAACATTTCTTATTATTATCAATGCTGAAAAAAAGTTGTGATGCTTAATTTTTTTGTGGAAACGATACTTTTTTTAGGATTCTTTGATGAATAGACAGTTCAAAAGAATAGCATTTATTTGAAATTCTTTTTTCAAAAAGAAAGTCTTCACTGTCACTTTTAATCAATTTAATGCATCCCTGCAGAATAAAAATATAATTGTTTTAAATATTACTGACCCCAAACCTTTGAACGTTAGTGTATAAAACACAAAGCCTATTTTGCAGATAAGACTGTGTTGACAAATACAGTACATATATAGTTAACTTCTAGGAAACTGGCAGACAGTGTTTGCGAATCCTCTACCTGTAGTCGTTGGTTCTCGGTAGAGCACAGTGGGAAGGGCTGCTAGAGCCTCCGTCACGTCATCCGCCTCTCCAGATCCAGAGCCAATGGAGTGAGTTTTCTTCTTCTGCTCCCTGTTCCCGCTGCGGATCAACTCTTCTTCCCGCAACCCATCGACTGACAAGAAATCAGAGAATGGGTGTGTGTAAATATGAAAGGATGTGGAGTGAACAATAACATTTTTGCTGATTTATTTCGTAAACTATTAGGTACGTCAAATAAACTGTGTTTAAGCCCCATTTTATTAACGCCTTTCTGACATATAAGCAGATCCACATGGAAAAACTGAGTGGATGCTTATGCTTTTATGAGGGAACAATGGAATAATCCTCCTCAGACAAGCAAGCCTGGCCCTCTAGCCAAACCACACGACTGGCCTGTCCAGACCTGCACGGGGCGACACAGTAACCTACTCTCCCAACCTCTCATCCAAACGTATCACAGATGTTTGGCATAGTCTGCATCTTTTAACAATGACAACACCAGGCTACTATGGAATAAAGTCTGATCTCCCATAACGAAATACTTTTATCACTGGTGTTTACATTCTTATTTTAGCACATTCACAGCTGAAGTGAAATCTGAAAGTTAGGTATTTCATCATTTGATATCAGGTTTCTTTCAGGGAGGTCGTTTCGGTGGGACATTTCTGTGTTTTAAAGGGAATTCCAAAAGTGTTTTGTGCCTGTAAAGACACAAGCGTCAGTCCCAGCCTGTAATCCAACAGGAATCCACCATTCGACACTGTCAATTACAGACAGATCTCTCCTGAACACTGTTTGTGTGTGTGTGTGTGTGTGAAGTATGTAATGTGTTAAAAGGGATTGTTTCTGTACTTTGGGACTGTGTGTTGACAGCTTGTGACCGCTGGGAATTACGACATACAGATTTCTGCTACTTGTGCACAAAAAGCACTTTGGGAAGATCCCCCACCTCCAACAACAAATCAGAAGGGAAGGGATCCTCTAACCTGAATATAACTTTAAGGCTTACTGTAACTTCCACCATTTTTAGTACAGACGTGAATGATAGCTCAAATTGTGTAGCTTGAGGTCTGCAATTAGTTTTCTAAATAAAAACACTTTAGCCTTTAGAATTTTAGCCTGGCAGGTGAAATATTCCATAGAGTTTACAGGAAGGAGTAGTTGGTGGGCTATTTTGACTTGGACACCTAACAACGACCTAGCGACAATTCTAACCATGTTTGCAACCACAAAGCAACATCCTCTTATCTTCCAGTCTTACTGGTGAAGCGTCTTTTTGCAATGAGTTTCTCCAGCGTCTCATTGAGCACCATAACTTGGAGGAGATACTCCTGTCTGGGGTCCAGGCCTGCCACCGTGGCCCGGCCGCGTGTAGTTGTGAGCATCAGCTCTGGCTGAGGAACCTCTAGAAAAGAGAATGAAATGATGATTTAGATTAAGCTGTTTGCGTCTGTAATCTTTATGCCACTAACATCACCAAACACCTAAAAAAGACAAACAAGTTTTTCAAACAATCCTCTGCCCTGGGTGGAGAAGCAGATAGTCCCATCCCAAACATATGCCATTGGTTAAGCTAGGGAAGTTCCCTTGAACTGATATAAAAAAGTTTATTGTACTATTTACACTGTTCCTGATCATTTCAGTCAAAACTGCTTGAGACTAAATTGAAAAACTAAAAAAACGAACTGCTTTTGCCTAAAATGAATGCATTTATTATGAGTGCATCTATTTTCAAAAAAATAATATGAAACAAAAATATTATAAATTAAATTATATACATTGTATATATGTATATTTTATATATATACATAAATGTGTGTGTGTGTGTGTATATATATATATATAAATGTGTGTGTGCTTTATATATATATATATATATATATATATATATAT
>NW_015628351.1:3551759-3554440 GCF_001515625.1 Sinocyclocheilus rhinocerous
TTATATATATACATAAATGTGTGTGTGTGTGTATATATATATATATAAATGTGTGTGTGCTTTATATATATATATATATATATATAAATAAAATTCAGTTAAGGTGCACTGCAGTTTTAGGTCATTTTATGTGATTAAAATTAAAATGTAGTATGTACATGTGATTGTTGAGTGAAGTGATTGTTGCCGTCTCATCTAAAAAGTTGTGCCTTCCAGGAGTGGTTTTTGTTGTCCACAAACATATTATTTCTTGTGAGGTATGCATTACTGTAATTTCTTTCTTATTTTGGAATATAAAGTTTGCTTTTATAAAATGAGACAGACTTGATTAAGCATGCGACTGACAAAGGCCACCTCCTGAAGGCGCAGACCTCGAAATGAGACACAGCATGTGGTTTTTCATTTCAAGGTATGAGGGAAAGTAAGAGTAGTGAATTATATACTTCACATAGAGAATGGACAGTGAGAAATTGCACAGAACTTAAACCTAAATATCATCAAAAGATGGCAGAGTGTGAGATTTTATTGTGAAACATGAATGCCTATTTCTGTCTGTCTCTGCCTGGAGCACTGTGGGGCATGTGTGCTGTTTGTTTTGCTGTGTGAACTTTCTCAAGACTGCAACAGACCTGCCTGGACTCACCTGAGCACAAGGGCGGAACAGTAGATAAAAGAGACAAAGATAAAGATGGAGAGAGAGAAATGGTGGGAAAGAGAAGGGGTTCAACTGAAAGGTATGGACACACATATATATAGAGTGGTAAAAACAAGATGAGAAGTCAGACAGAAGAGATATGAGCAACTTATGACTATCCTGATTCAATCATCGCTCAAAAATCCTGCTCTCCTATTCCTCACTGGTTCTGAATGCTTACTCCGTGGGATAAGAATGTACTGTTCTACAAAGAAAGAAAGAAAGAAAGGCCCTTGATAATGTCTGGCTATAATCTGCAAATCTTTATTCATTTTTCAAATATAATACATTACAATATTAAAGTTACTTTTAAAAATAAGTAACTTCTATCTATTTGATTTATTTACTGACAAATACAGTCATTTTTTGTTTCAAAATCTCAAATTCTGTTGGTAAATGTAATAAATTGAGTGCTTCAGTGGAATCCAATTCTTGTTATGTGTAGCGGACAAAATTTGGGTGTTTCCTCAGAGCAGCAGATGATTTAATCTGCCCTGGAGTGACCAGTTATGACTGCTATATGCTATGACAATCAGTGAGATTTTATTTATTTATTTATTTTAATTTATACTTTTATTCTGCAAGGATGTATTAAATAGATTATAACTGACAGTAAGTAGTTTTACATTGTTAAAAATATATTTGTTAAATAACGCTCTTTAAAACTTTTTAATTAACAAAGAATCCTGAAACATTTATTAGTTTCCTCAAAAATATGAAGCAGCACAACGGTTTTAAATATTGATAATAATAATAAGAAATGTTTCTTGAGCAGCAAATCAGCATATTAGAATGATTTCTGAAGGATCATATGACACTGAAGAATGGAATAATGATGCTGAAAATTCAGCTTTGCCATCACAAGAATAATTTAAATTTTAAAATATATTGAAATCAGTTTTAATTATAAACTGTACAAATATTATTTCACAATATTACTGTTTGCACTGTATTTTGACAAATAAATGCAGCCTAGGTGAGCATAAGATACTTCTTTAAAAAACATTAAAAAAAGGTTTGAATAGTACCGTACATATGTGACCATGCACCACAAAACCAGTCTTAAGTCGCCGGGGTATATTTGTAGCAATAGCCAAAAAAAAATTGTATGGGTCAAAATTATAAAAAAAAATTTATGCCAAAAATCATCAGGATATTAAGTAAAGATCATGTTCCATGAAGATATTTTGTAAATTTCCTACTGTAAATATATCAAAACTTAATTTTTGATTAGCAATAAGCATTGCTAAGAACTTCATTTGGACAACTTTAAAGGAGATTTTCTCAGTATTTTGATTTTTTTTGCACCCTCAGATTCCAGATTTTCAAATAGTTGTATCTCGGCCAAATATTGTCCTATCCTAACAAACCATATATCAATGGAAAGCTTATTTATTTGGCTATCAATTTCAAAAAAATTTACCCTTATGACTGGTTTTGTGGTCCAAGGTCACATATATGTCACTGCATGCACATCCTGTATGTAATCTTAATTAGTTACCATTAACCGCAGTCTCACCTGTGATGGGCCGCACACGGACCTTATAGCCCTGCACCGGCCCTTCCGCCTCCTTCCATTTCATCTGCAGCCGATCTTCAGACAGAACAGTCAGCTTCAGACGGCCTAGAAATGCATACTAAGACTTTATGCAACATGCTTTGTTGGAATACAAGTTCCAAACACATTATTAGCAAAGAAAACAGGGTCCATATTCACAAAACATTTTATGTTACCAATAGGAGTTCTCTGAAATAGCAGTAAAAGTGTTTAGCTAAGAGTTTTCTCTTAAAACCTATTCACAAAGCTGCTGAGACAAACTTTTACTAAGGTATAGACAGAAGTCTTAAGCTAAGAGAAAGGGCGGGGTTGACCTTGTTGCTATGGATGATGTCAGCATACTTACTAACTATGCACACAGTCATTGGCTGATAGTCTCTGTCAGAGATTTATTCAGAGAAATATTGTAGAGCACAATATTATGTTGCC
>NW_015628351.1:3554476-3555023 GCF_001515625.1 Sinocyclocheilus rhinocerous
GCCTTTAATTGCCTACATAGCCTAATAAACTACCGTAAGGTACCACAGCGCACCGGCAAATATAATAATTATGAATGTGTTAGGGAAAAACAGCAAGTACACTGCATTAACGTTTTAATAATTTATTGTTACACTAGTGCTTTCTGTTTTCGGTTTAAGAGATGAAGTCGACACTGAAACTGACTCGTCATCTCCGCAGTATGCGCCTGTAGGTTTATGCGTGTTTCATACGGATTACATAATCTGAGAATATTTGTTTTCTATTTGAACTTTTTTAATTTAAAAGTTTCACTCTCTATAGATATATTTTTCATGTCTGTAATATGCGAGAACAGCTATATAAGGATATAATCAAAAATTTGGAGTTGGGATAACCTTCAAACCAAAGCCGATACCTTTTTAAAAGCTCATTATTATCGTCAAATGTTTCTAAAATGTTTCTATTCCGAGGCAGATTGCTGGCAACAGCCATTTTAGGATAGTTTAGATTTGGTCTTAGTGACTTAGGAGTCCTCTTCACTACTCCTAATGTTTCACAGATTTAGGA
>NW_015628351.1:3555194-3555786 GCF_001515625.1 Sinocyclocheilus rhinocerous
GAGCTACTTTTAGCCTTAAGATGTTTTGTGAATACGGGCCCAGATGTATTAAGACTGTTAGTCATTTGATAAGTCTTTGGCCAGATGCACACACAATGAATATATGTGTAATAGCATAAGTCAAATGAGGGACAAAAACAAACTCCTAGAGAGAATCATGGGAAAAGAGGCCTGTATGTGGGGCTTTGAGGAATGAAGCTAAAATATTAGGGCTGTGAATCTTTGGGTAGACAGCGAATCGATTCGATTAACGATTCATAGGTTTTCGGGGGGGTTTTTTCGGTTTTCGGTCATAGGTTTTTGCAAATTCACAACGATTCAATTCGATTCGATTCACAATTAAATTCGTTTCGATTAGCGATTCGATTCTCCATTCTTTATGCATTCACAGGATCATTTAAATGCTTCCCCTAAAATCTTTAAATGCTTAGTCAGGGGGCAAATTACACAGCAGCCTTTATGGTTACAGAACCATAGGTTAGAAAAAAAAACAAAAACACTTTTGTCTATTGTTAGATGCTAGTTTAATGATGCTATGGCATGACATGGCATATGTAGAAATTTATGTAAGCCAAGATTTTAAAAAAGAGCT
>NW_015628351.1:3556417-3568652 GCF_001515625.1 Sinocyclocheilus rhinocerous
TGTATATATTTTGAAAGCATTGAATCGCTATAGAAATCGCGATTCATTCGATTCTTAGCGTTTTAAATCGATTACTGTCCGAAATCGACGATTCACGATTCAAAAATCCATGTTTCAAGATCGATGCATTGCATCGTCAGGGTTTGTAATCGATGCATCAAGAAAACGAGTGAATCGTTACACCCCTATAAAATATGTATGTCTTGAAAGATCAAAGTCTTCCTCTAAAAGCATCTCAATGGCTTTTTTCCCCTCTAAAAAGTTTTAATATTAGAACGGGAAGTTTTTTATTCATTCCTGCTTTTCCTTCATCACTGTTCTCTTGTTCAACTCTGCCCTTGTCTTCAGCTTATCTGCATAATTTCCACATGTCAGCTTGTCACAATCCCCTCTTTCATGTTCCCAGCCCCGTCTTCCCCTCTCCCCAGCTGTCCGTGAGTGCTCAAAGCCGGCCCTGTAATGCCCTGCAGGGTAACAGGGGGTTGAGGACCACAGGAAATCTGCTTTTCGGTGGGGTTGAAGGTCAGCCTGAAGGGGCTGCATGCATGTAACGTCATAGCCCAGATGAGTATCACAATGAGGATGACCCCAAAAAACATGAAGATCTTTGTCCCCTCTTACTGTAGTGTCTTTAAGCTCCCGATTATGTTATTGGGAGAATAAAATTGGGGAAATGCTGAAATGCTGGGTTCATACACTGTACAAAAAAATGCTGGGTTTCATGTACTATAAATTTTTTTTATTAGGTATAAAAATGTGTTAACATCCAAATTAAGGGGTTTAATTCAAGGGGGAAAACCATTTTATTTTCTTTTTTATTATTATTGCTGTTATTATAAAAGCAGGGAATAGTGAAATGCTGGGTTTCACGTACTATAAAAATGTTTTATTAGGTCTAAATGATGCATTAAAATTAACAGATTTAATTCAAGTAAAAATATATATTATTATAATGTAATTTTATGAAATTGTAATATTGTTATTATTAATATAAAACCAGGTGAATGATGAAATGCTATGTTGCATGCATTTAAAAAAATGTGTTATCAGGTATAAAAATGTTTCATGTGGTACGTTTAATTCAAGTAAAGTTATTATTATTATTAATTTTATTTATGACAATTAACTGCATTCGATTACAGCAATAAAAGTACCTTTAAGGGTGAAATTCAGTAGAATTAGCTTCTTACAGTATCATTTTCACAGTGTGGCAACAAATAAATATCGATGGTCTGCATTAACTCGCAGTGGATCAGAGGCAAAAGGAAGCTTTCACACAGCAGCACCACCAACCCAGAAGTCAACAAATGTGCAGCCAACTGCTCAGACAAAAACAGTGTGGAAAACACACGCGCAGCATGTATCCTCTAGGGATGACAAGGATAACAAGAGGCCTAGAGAGGACACATAAATTATTCCAAGCATTTTTAAGGCAAATTTCTTTCCCAAATGTAGCAACGTCCACAAAACGCTATGTGCAGTTGTCTAGGGATTCCACAATGTTGCACAATGGCCTCAGGCAGTAAGTTTGCATTTTAGACTATTCTTTTCTGGTGTATTGCTAACCAAGAATTTCCTTCCCTTGGGGAAATATACAATTTAGACAGATTGAGGTGGGAAAAAAAAATCTGTATCATTTGACTAAAAAAAGGAGTTTAAAATGTTAGCGTTTCTGCACTGTTATAGGTTTTTCATTGTTGTGAAATTACAACACACTTTTCTAGCAAGTGGGTTGTAAATTTGGTCCCATTAGAAGGACTGTTAGGAATGCAGATGACATTTCACAAATAAAACAGAAGCTGTTTGTTTTTTCACAGTTTTTCAGATGCTATCATAGACAGAATAAAGGATCTGTAAATGCATTTACTGAAGTCTTATCTAAAAACAGTTATCTAAGGCAAATGTGATATATTATTGGTACCATATATTAGTACTATAGTACCAGCATTTACATTCAGAAAACTCAGTTATGATGAGATATAATTTAATTAACTGATTTAATGCTTAAAAGTATAATTTCTGTGCCACTAGGAAACTACCAGTAATATATAAACGAATATGGATACTTATATTTATTTTTCTGCGAACTGGATTATTATTAGGAACATTTTAATACTACAAAGCTGCACACTTCACCTTTAAATAAACATGAAAGGGAACGTAGTTCTGCACCAGAAGGGAGCTATATGTGGATTGCTATTTTTGTTTGCGTGCATGAATGCTACTTGACCCTTTATTTCATTTTGAAGTGGACCGGCATTGCATTTTGGTTAGAAAAAAGGACATCTAATTATGGAAGCACCAGCAATTATCCACGGCTCTCAAAGTCTGACCATATTCAAGGATGCAGAAACCCATGTGCAAAAATACAGAAACAAACATACAGTTAGGGCTTTACAAAAATTACTAGAGTAGATTTTACTTAGTTTATCCTTCTCTGCCAGTATTTAACTGTGCACAAACATTTTCTATGTTTACATTCATATTACATCTGATTACCTTACCAGATTACCTTTCGGTACAAAATAGTACCGAAATTTAATGCTGGCAATATTTCGGATATCCATAGTAACATAAAAAAAATTCTCAACGTCATCCAAAATATGGTGCATATCTAGTAAATGAGTGGCTTGAGTGAAAGGTAAAAGGCAATATATAACCTTGGGAATGGACTTCAGAAACCAGCATCAGGAGAACCGTCACCTGGATGAGTCTCGTTCGCTCTGAGAGGACAGAAGGAAAGCTGTGGGCCATCATAAACGTGCAGGTATCAATTAAAGACCTGTGGGAAAATTATCACTGTAAGCAGGGCAAAAATGAGCGTAACTTTCGTTCACTCCAAACAAACATCAAAGCAGAAGTGATCGTGATAAAAAATTAATATCAGTTATGGTTGTTGACACCATAAAGTTGTTTAACTGTTGTTTTCTGATGAAGCGACACAACAAGAGCATCCCAAACATTTTAATGTCACACAGCTTTAAATATACTCTCCTAATCAATGAGGGGGGAGTGAGAAAGACAGAAGAGAGAGATGGGACACTTAAAGAAAAGGCTGCACCAAACTGGTCATTACAGGCCCATTGAAGACTATTACAAGACGAGGGAGGGAAAGCTGAACACCTGTTATACATGTATAACCAGACATGTCTGCAAAATCAGAATGTAGTTTAGTAACTGACCCATTACAATCCTGCACATCAAAAATTAATGGAGAGAACAGAAAAATCTTCTCAGCAGTGTGTTGGTAAATATTATGTGTGAGAAGTGCAATTATTTGACACCTATTTTAATTGGACACCCTCCCTCCTCTCGCTTTGCGCCATAATAAGACGGCCTTTTCATGCATTGGCTTGTTGTACGGAATACAGCAGAAATAGATGATATCAGCAACTTTAAAGAGTTGATTCTGTTGTGATACCACACCTATAGTGAGCTGTCGAAAGTTATTACCGCTACACAAGCGCATTATGAAACCCCAAACTGAAGCAGCACGCAAAAATGAGATGAACTGCGTGTTACTAGGTGGTCAGACTTTACTGTCTTACTCACTAACTCAAACTTTACTTATATAGATATTTCTCAACTCAGTCACAAACGTAAAGGACTAGGAACAATTACAGCGAGTCAACGCGAATTAAAATATATAATTCAAAACAGCAACAGCTTCTGTTTCTGCAGCAATGAGAAACGCACACTTACATAATATATATAACTCAAATAAAGGTCTATTAGGCTAGTAAGTTTACCTGAAGCTGAAGTGTGTATCTGGCGCATTCCACACAGGTAAGGGATGTTAACACATTGAGTCCCGGTCACTCACTTCCCATTTGCTGCCGTTTATGTCTCTACTTTGGCTGGGTTAGGTGTGAAATCTGATACGGGTGCAGTGCCCTCCTCTAGTAATATAGAGGCGGGGAAAAGACAGTCAGGGTAGTATATCAGCTGTTCTGCAAGGCTCGAGAGAAGAGAAACTGCTGCATATAATGTTTTTGAGACACAGGTCCTACACAAAAAACTCACCTGCTTCTTTTATATAAATAAACAAATTTTACCAGAAATGTCCGAATAGCCTACAACGTGGCTGATTGCTTTAATTAGCATAAATTTAGCAGCCAGATTTAATGAGCCATGTCGGGGTAAAAACAAGTTATATGTCTTAAGATATAGTTTGAGGTAACAAGCAGAAAAGCGACTTAAAAAGAGACATAAAACCTGCATGGAACGTTTGCGTCAATGCGTATATGAGCAAAGGAAACATTGTATCAAATATTTAGATTAAAGCGTTCCAAAATACTTTTTTTTTTTTTAAATAAACGTTTGTTTTAAACTTTTTATTAAATGTCAGACGAGACTCACCGGCAAACAGACGCATACTATCAGCCTAAGTGAATTCATTACCGTCTTCTAAAACAGGTGTGCTCTCTCTTGATCCTCAGACTGCTGGAAAACTGAACTGGCCTTCTGACTTCGAAATTATTCCACTAAACAAACTCAATAACCTCAATCAGGTTCCTAAATTTACAGACTTCCCTGCATCTGCACGAAAACTCCACACAAATCTAATTGGGTTATAATGAAGTCCTGCCTCCCTCTCTAAGAGCTGATAGTTGAATGATGAAAATTAAGTATATTAAGCCTAGACGGTAAGTAAATAGACTACACACCATTCACAAAGTTGCCCTGTATAAAGGGAAAAGGGAAGGAATACATGGTAGAAGAAAACTAAGTTCATTAATTTTATTAAAAAACAAACAAACAAGTAGTTCACTTACATTCTATATTATAATTCGTGAAGCAATTATTGTGGGCAAGTGAAACAGAGTTGATATTTAGTTAAATAAATCCTTTATTGCCATGTAAACAAATGTTTAAGGCCACTTGGAGATTGGTCCTGTGCTGAGATCAATGCCACCAGCAGTTTTGAAGTTATATTTCACCTATAAATTAAAATTGTGTCAAACTTACCCATTTGTCTTCCAAAACCCATATGACTTTTTCTTCAGAGTAAATAAATGATAATTTTATCTTTTTTGACAGCCCTTGGTCTCCATCCATTTTAATTTTATGGAAGACATTCCTTTTGTGTTCCACGGAAAAAGAAAAAAAGTCATACAGGTTTGGAGCAGCATGGGGGTGAGGAAATGATTACTGAAGTGAAATGTTTGGATGAACTAACCCACCCAGTTTCTTTTAGAGTTCTGTCTACCCAAGAGCAAAGATCATTCATATCATGTCTGGGGCTGGTTGAGTACCTGTGATCAATGTGACCATTCATGTAAGCCTTTAAGGGAAAACATTCCACAAGTCTATGTAGGATATTCATGTCATCCTGGAACTAATAAAGGATCTCTTGCTCCTCTTCATCATTTGTGTCTTCACAATAGTCTTCTTTTGTCTGTAGAAGTGGAAGCTCAAGGCCCGGGTTGTCTCTGACTGGTAGTTGTCTTACCATGGGGCCATTTCCTATGAAAAGACAGAAACACACCCTAAGAACAATACCTGGTCAAAACAATTATTGATTTAAAAACCAGCTTTGCACATTTTCTTTTTCTTAAGGGCCCGCTGTTTATTTATGAGTATCCATTTTTATCCAATCTAGTATTGAAGCTGTACTTTAAAGGGGTCATATGATGCGATTTCAAGTTTTCCTTTCTCTTTGGAGTGTTACAAGCTGATTGTGCATAGATAAGATCCCTGAAGTTGCAAAGTCTAAAGTCTCAAAACCAAAGAGATATTCTTTATCAAAGTTAAGACTCTGCCACGCCCCCCTAAAACGGCTCATTCTAACACGCCCCCACATATCTACCCCACTATGTGGAAATATTTGCATAATCCCGCCGCAAATGTGCACGCAAAGAAAGAAGGCATGGTGTCAGTAACCGCAGTTAGTGTTGAAGCAGCCATGTCAGGGAGACGCTGTGTGTTTCAGTGCGAAAGCAAAAGCACTTTATTTGGATCACTTACAACAGAACAGCAATGCATTTTATGGACGACCGTTTCGTGAACCTAGGAGAGGAGGTAATTCAGAATCAGCTACTGTTTTGTTATTAGTTTAAGTATTTGCTATTGACTGTTCAAATGTGGAGTTTTGCGCATCGTGTGTGTTTGAGAGAGAGAGAGAGAGAGAGAAACAGGGTCACATCACAGATTCAGCTGTCTTAACCGTGACTTGTGTACTGCAAACACATACCAGCTTCATCACTGTGTCTGTCACGCGACTCTGTTCCCCTTTCGGGCTTGAACTGATGGTAAAACTAATGACATTATTTACTGTCTTTACATTTATTTTGAAAGATGAAGCTCGCGATTATGGTAAGGGGCGTTACATTTCCAACGAGTGCTTGCGGTGTTCGGCCAATCACAATGCACTGGGTCAGCTGGCCAATCAGAGCAGACTGCGCTTGTCGGAAGGAGGGACTTTGTAGAAAACGAAGCGTTTGAGAGAGGCGGGGCATAGAGGACTTACAATAATGTACAGTATTTGAAAAATAATGTGTTTTTTGAACATTAAAGCATGTCAACATATTCTGTTCCACCAAATACACAAAATAATGATCTTTAAAAAAGCATCATATGACCCCTTTAACACAATCGATAATGCCAGCAGAGGTCCAATATTGGCTATATGTTAAAGTCTCTCATAAAATGTGCTATGAAATAATAATAATTAAAAACAATCTAAGCTCATTTACATTAAAAAAATTAAAATAGAAAAAAAGCTAAAAAAATTAAACTAATTTAATTTAAAAAAAACAATTGTGTAGAATGATATTTTACCCATTACAAAAATAAAAATAGCTTTTCACATTACAGAAGTTACAAAAAACAGTTTGACACGTTAAATTTTACAGCAATATTTACTGTTAACAAATAAGCACTGCATAGTCATAATGACTTTGACAATAAAATCAGCATGAAATTAAAATTCACCCTATCTATTTCCTAAATGCAGGTCTTATAGCGAACAATTCATCTGTACTGGGGTTTCATTTTTTTCAAGAAAAAAATATATGTTCATTTGCCTCCCCTTTTGAGTGCAACACCAACATCTCAACGATGCATAGAATAAAGTCTCCACCCTACATTTTTTCTTTTTCGCTAATTTATTATACAAGGATGTATGTCAAAATATAGCGTGTTGCTAGTTAAGTTTCATCACAACCAGTAAAAATTTATTAACTCTGAAACTGCCTTTATGCCCTGATTGTTCTTAAAAAGTCTGTTTTTGTTTTTTGTTTTTTTATTATTATTATTATTTCATGCATTTTGTATTTTGTCTTGATGTTGTTTTGTTTGTCGTTTATTGTGTAATACAAAACTATGCAAAACATTACAAATACTTACAGGCATAATCGGAATGAGTCTTACCTTTGCTGTAGTATGTTTTGAGGCCAACATGCAGTGATATGCCAGACAGACACACAGCAAAACCCAACCAGTTGACTGTGTTCATTTTATCCCCCATGAACTCCACTGCCAGCAGCAGAGTGCACACCTCCTACAGAGAGAGACAGAGACAAAGAGAATAATAAAGGCTTTGAAACCTAGCTAAACTGTTGAGAAATGGAGAAAAACAAAACGATGAGGGTATACAAAGAGCTTCTGCAGTTTTGTTTATTACTCATACTTATGTGAAAGCAACAAAGATGTATTCTTTCTCACCTTAAAAATGCCTGCAATAGATAGCGTCAGACTGGAGGTGCGGGACACCAGCAGGAACTCAGAGAAGCCCAGCCCAAATGCCAGCATTCCACCCACAGACAGAGTCACCAGAGAGTAGAGCAGGTGGGAGAGCTCACTGACCCTGAAGAGCTTCTCTGTGGTACTCACACTCAGCCCTGCTCAGCAATCACAGGATGAAGAAACAAGCAAACAGATCTGTAAGCATTGCAATGCCACTGGTAACCAAGAGACATATTTTGCATGAAGTAAATTAAATGAATTTTAGGACTATTAAAATTTAGTCCATTGTGATTTTCATGACAAGTATTAGAGCAAAAAATTATTCTTAAATTGGGACTACTATAAGTACCCATTATGGTAATATTTGTTTTATTAAATCTAAGCTGATTTTATTTTTATTTTTTTAATGTATATGAGTATATTTTTACCCACTACAACATTATAATGTCTTATTTTTTATTTTGAGGTAAAATATGACCCTGACATTTCTTTGTGAGATTTGCACTTATGGAAGACAAAATACTAAAATACAGCTCAAATTAAAGACTTTCTAACCAATCAATGGCTTTGGGATTTGTTTGTGATGACTAGATGAAGATTTATTTTAAATTATTTTATATACCTTTTTCCTGAGTAAACGATGAGCGCCACCATTACGAATTCTAACTCCCGATTGGATGCTCGTCTGTTCCGGTCTCCTTAGGAACCCATTCAAATAATGCCCATCTGTTTTTAATATAGCTAACGTTGGCAGCTTCGTGTCATCTACACACTCATTAAACTTTGAGGAGTGAGGCACTGACAAATGACGGTAATTGCGACACTGTAAAGTGATGGCGCTATGGAGCCATGTGCATTTTAAAAACATTTTAATAGGTTTAACATTAGATTATCAACTTGGAATATACGCTAACTTGACTAGAATCACTGGAGACCAGAAATGCAAAGCATCCTTCCGGTTAAGAGTCAGGCGTGACTTCAGGAAAAACATCTATAGAGATCACACTCATAAAAGCAATTTCTAGGCAGCATAATATTTAACAACTGAGCATAGCTAGAAAAACAGAGCTTTCAAATTGTATTCATTTCAAATGTTCCAGGCCTCAAAATCACAGTTTTGAAATACACATTATGGAACCTACACCGCTGTTTAAAAATTTGGGGTAAGGTTTTTAAAAATGCTCTACAAGTCTGCATTTATTTGATCAAATATACATTAAAAACAGTAATATTGTAAAATGTTACATTTATTTATTTTTAATACATTTCAATACATTTTAATATATATATAAAAAAACTGGTGTCAGACTGACCCTCATTAAGAAGAAACAGAGGAAAGAGGCCAAGGAACATGAGAGGCTGCAGATGGTACATAGTGTCTATGGGGTTCTGAAGACCTGTGTGGCAAAGACAAGGACATAAGAGTCACGAGAATTCACCACTTCACCATACAGACCGGCGAGCACAGTTCATAACATGTTGACTTACCAAGCTCTGCTTTCTGCATGAGCACTTGAGTAAGAGTCCAGCGGATCCCTCCGATGAAAGAGGCCAACAGGACCATGATGAAACCCTCCAGATTAAACTGAGTGGACTTCAGAGTGAACATGAACAGACCACTGGCTATCAGCAACACCACAAGGATAAGGAATGGGTTCTGTTAGGTTCAAAAAAGTCAAGTCAAGTAAATACATCAACAGAAAATAAAATTTATGAATTTTAATGGTATCTTTAATGCAGCTAAAATCAAAAGTGAACATTAACTGGTTTATAATGGCGTCCTGTTACAATTGATTTTACCCTCTTAAATCATCTAACGGCTTGGCAACTGCATGTATTACTGATTGCTTGCTATTAATGTTCCAGCACAACTCCCAGAATATGTGGAACTTTTAAAGTGCCAAAACTGGAGAGGAATCATACAGCTTTTATGCATTTATGAAACACTGCTTTATTTTCCTTCCCTTTCTTTATTTTGTTTAATATTTTTCTTTATTTTGTTTAAATTTTAATAGTCTATGCTTCATTTGAAATGTATTAACACCGATCACCCTTTCTCTTTCCAGTCTGCACAGTTTTTTTTCAAACACCATTCTCAAAGTGAACTTTTGCCTGTATGCTGTTATTTCTGTTTTATTTTGTGGTATATGCAAGCAATGACGGAGTGTCGTAAAACTGAAAGCCATTCAAAAGCAGTGATTTATCTATTTTATGGTTTATGATATTTTGTTTTGGCTAGTAGAAATTCTAAATGGCTGGTAACTTAAATATTTGTAGCCAAATTGGCTTCTGAGTAAAAAAAAAAAAAAAAAAAAATTTTTGCCTGATTTATAATCGAGACTTCATCTGACAAAATCCCCATAGCCATAAGATAAAGACAATAGCTGTGCTGTGATTTTGGCTATATTTATATGTTACCTGTTCACTAAGGGAAAAAGTTAGAAGCAAAAGAATGTCTTTTTGGCTATTACATTAGGCGAGCTAACTACTGCTCCGCTAAACACAGAAACATCTATCAAGATAAACACACTCACTGGCAAAAAAAAATAAATTGGGTTAACATCTCACATGCAGTTTTCAAATTTTTCGTCTCACAGCGTGATCTCTCAGAAAAACTCTCACAGCATATTTATTAAAGAGCATTTTAACAGTCCTTTAACATGATCTAAAAACGTCTAATCTAAAATGTCTGCTGTTAAAACATATGTCATCATCCTTCACCACAGTTGGAATGCACTCTCTTTAAAATGTCTAAATGTCACACTCTATAACATGCCGTTCTCCAGTCTGGGGGTGATAATTATATGCGCACATACATAGAGATCACCCAGTTCAACAAAGTTCACATGAAAAGATGTCTTATTAAATACTGCACATTGCTGCCTATGGCTAACTTAACAATGCATCTTGATGTGGCCTTTATGTAAGTAAAATATATGATTAATGGGTCTGAACTAAAAATAGCTTCCTTTGAACAATAGCTTCCTTTAAGTCCTTTATTCAAGAATTGAGTGTATTTCACACTTACCGGCTCCTCCAGTTTGAAGACCAGAGAGAAAAAGAGAATGAAGAGAACAGCTGAAGACTTGGTCATGGTGTACCTAGAAGAAACCCCAAATTCCCAAGCAGTTTTAATTTAACTTGCTTTTTCTGAAGCAAACACCAGTGTTTGTAGGTCAAGTGTTCAGGTTTTAAGACGGGAATACACTACATGACTACTGCATAGATTTTGCCCCAATTTGTAGTCTGGAGGAGTTGAAATTAATTGCTAAAAGTCAGAGCCAGTCTGCAGATTTTGCATTTACAAAAATGTGATTGTGATTCATCAAATTATGTAAGAAAAAGAGTCCAACGAGACAAGTGTAGCAAACTGGTTGCCAGGAACAACACGAATACATTCATATATTTTTTATCATTTTAACAGTCACTGCATAATCCCATGACTGATTCAATCAATTAAGTATGCATTTAATGAAATATGCATTTAAAAACAGACAGCACATCTACATGTAAGACTAACAATATATACGAAATGTTTGAATGAAGTCTGTGGCTGTGTTCAAAATGGCATACTTGCTTACTGCCCAGTACACAGTATATACTGCCTACAATTTTTTAAGAATAGTGTGTGAAACAGTATACAATATGCAACAAAATGTTTCAGAGTAGTATGCTACCGTGTTGTCACATGACAAAAAATTATCCTTATTAATTCAGCACAGCTGTCGAGGTAGTTACCTTACAAATAAATGTGTGAACCATTTTTTTTACAAAGGCGTGTTAATAATTATGCATACTAGTAAACAATGCTATATTGCCCAATTGAACTCATCTCATAATTAATTAACTTAACATGTTGAACAGAACTGGATCAACATTAAGCTGTCTTTAACTGAACAATATTTTCTTTTTGGCAGTTACACTTAGTGGAAAAAGCGATATATTCTAGTTACACTAAGTGCAAATAATGATAAGTTTTGTTTATTTATATATTATATTACTACAATATTATTGTTATTTAATATCTTTGAAACAATCTATACTGTATAAAGTGCTATAGAGATAAAGGTGACGTCATTTGATTTGATCGGAAATGTGCTGTAGAAATTAAGTTACAATTTATGCCCTACTAACGATATTGTTTTTAGATACAGAGCAATAGTTTGTAGTTTACAGTAATATGTATATACATATAAAAGTATTACATTTATAATTACTATCCCCCGTCTCCAGTTCACTCACAATTTGAAGATGAAACATTACATGGAGCGTGTTGCGTTCTGGAAAACAGTATCCCATGCACTGTCTTCAGATGAATACATCAAATTTAAACAAATGTAGCAGGTAATCCAGGAATTCCATGCATACAGAAAATTCACATACTATTCACATTATACACACTGCATACTGCAATAAAGTAGGAGTTTTATGGTAGTATGCCATTCTGAACACTGCTTGTACTTGTACTGATTTCAATGTACTTGAGTTATATTTAGCAGATTCTGGCAAATATAGTAGGTCATCCGGGTATTCCATGCATACAGAAAAT
>NW_015628351.1:3574435-3577051 GCF_001515625.1 Sinocyclocheilus rhinocerous
AAAAAAAAAAAAAAAAAATTTTTGCCTGATTTATAATCGAGACTTCATCTGACAAAATCCCCATAGCCATAAGATAAAGACAATAGCTGTGCTGTGATTTTGGCTATATTTATATGTTACCTGTTCACTAAGGGAAAAAGTTAGAAGCAAAAGAATGTCTTTTTGGCTATTACATTAGGCGAGCTAACTACTGCTCCGCTAAACACAGAAACATCTATCAAGATAAACACACTCACTGGCAAAAAAAAATAAATTGGGTTAACATCTCACATGCAGTTTTCAAATTTTTCGTCTCACAGCGTGATCTCTCAGAAAAACTCTCACAGCATATTTATTAAAGAGCATTTTAACAGTCCTTTAACATGATCTAAAAACGTCTAATCTAAAATGTCTGCTGTTAAAACATATGTCATCATCCTTCACCACAGTTGGAATGCACTCTCTTTAAAATGTCTAAATGTCACACTCTATAACATGCCGTTCTCCAGTCTGGGGGTGATAATTATATGCGCACATACATAGAGATCACCCAGTTCAACAAAGTTCACATGAAAAGATGTCTTATTAAATACTGCACATTGCTGCCTATGGCTAACTTAACAATGCATCTTGATGTGGCCTTTATGTAAGTAAAATATATGATTAATGGGTCTGAACTAAAAATAGCTTCCTTTGAACAATAGCTTCCTTTAAGTCCTTTATTCAAGAATTGAGTGTATTTCACACTTACCGGCTCCTCCAGTTTGAAGACCAGAGAGAAAAAGAGAATGAAGAGAACAGCTGAAGACTTGGTCATGGTGTACCTAGAAGAAACCCCAAATTCCCAAGCAGTTTTAATTTAACTTGCTTTTTCTGAAGCAAACACCAGTGTTTGTAGGTCAAGTGTTCAGGTTTTAAGACGGGAATACACTACATGACTACTGCATAGATTTTGCCCCAATTTGTAGTCTGGAGGAGTTGAAATTAATTGCTAAAAGTCAGAGCCAGTCTGCAGATTTTGCATTTACAAAAATGTGATTGTGATTCATCAAATTATGTAAGAAAAAGAGTCCAACGAGACAAGTGTAGCAAACTGGTTGCCAGGAACAACACGAATACATTCATATATTTTTTATCATTTTAACAGTCACTGCATAATCCCATGACTGATTCAATCAATTAAGTATGCATTTAATGAAATATGCATTTAAAAACAGACAGCACATCTACATGTAAGACTAACAATATATACGAAATGTTTGAATGAAGTCTGTGGCTGTGTTCAAAATGGCATACTTGCTTACTGCCCAGTACACAGTATATACTGCCTACAATTTTTTAAGAATAGTGTGTGAAACAGTATACAATATGCAACAAAATGTTTCAGAGTAGTATGCTACCGTGTTGTCACATGACAAAAAATTATCCTTATTAATTCAGCACAGCTGTCGAGGTAGTTACCTTACAAATAAATGTGTGAACCATTTTTTTTACAAAGGCGTGTTAATAATTATGCATACTAGTAAACAATGCTATATTGCCCAATTGAACTCATCTCATAATTAATTAACTTAACATGTTGAACAGAACTGGATCAACATTAAGCTGTCTTTAACTGAACAATATTTTCTTTTTGGCAGTTACACTTAGTGGAAAAAGCGATATATTCTAGTTACACTAAGTGCAAATAATGATAAGTTTTGTTTATTTATATATTATATTACTACAATATTATTGTTATTTAATATCTTTGAAACAATCTATACTGTATAAAGTGCTATAGAGATAAAGGTGACGTCATTTGATTTGATCGGAAATGTGCTGTAGAAATTAAGTTACAATTTATGCCCTACTAACGATATTGTTTTTAGATACAGAGCAATAGTTTGTAGTTTACAGTAATATGTATATACATATAAAAGTATTACATTTATAATTACTATCCCCCGTCTCCAGTTCACTCACAATTTGAAGATGAAACATTACATGGAGCGTGTTGCGTTCTGGAAAACAGTATCCCATGCACTGTCTTCAGATGAATACATCAAATTTAAACAAATGTAGCAGGTAATCCAGGAATTCCATGCATACAGAAAATTCACATACTATTCACATTATACACACTGCATACTGCAATAAAGTAGGAGTTTTATGGTAGTATGCCATTCTGAACACTGCTTGTACTTGTACTGATTTCAATGTACTTGAGTTATATTTAGCAGATTCTGGCAAATATAGTAGGTCATCCGGGTATTCCATGCATATAGAAAATTTGCATACTATGCACAGTGTACATTCTGGATACTGCAGAAATAGTAAGAGTAGTATGACACTATGGCATTTCGAGCACAGCATGTACGTCTGTACTAGTACTTAAAGGGGTCATATGATGCGATTTCAATTTTTCCTTTCTCTTTGGAGTGTTACAAGCTCTTGGTGCATAAAGAAGATCTGTAAAGTTGCAAAGACTAAAATTTCTAATCCAAAGAGATATTCTGTGTAAAAGTTAAGAGTCAACCACGCCTACCTAAAACGGCTCGTTCTAACACACCCCACATGTCTACGTCACGATGTGAGAAGATTTGCATAACGCCGCCCAAACGTTCACGCAAAGAAAGAAGGCGTAACTTTTATTCT
>NW_015628351.1:3577811-3586381 GCF_001515625.1 Sinocyclocheilus rhinocerous
GTTTGAGAGAGGCGGGGCATAGAGGACCTACAATAATGTACAGTATTTGAAAAATAATGAGTTTTTTGAACATTAAAGCATGTCAACATATTCTGTTACACCAAATACACAAAATAATGATCTTTAAAATAGCATCATATGACCCCTTTAAGGTTAAGGGATGTTTTATGTTTGAGAAATAAGAATAAAAGTCTGCCTTGCAAACACTATAAAATCCAATCTCTCAGGTAATACTTACAAACTAATAGTGATGAAAAGGAAGCTCCAGTTGGACAATCCGATATCCAGCGTTGTTGCCAGGGCTGATGGACACAGACAAACAGTTGTACACATATTACTGTATGATGAATCACTGTCTAAGCATATACTGTACATCATAAATCATTCTATGCTTAAACTTGAATAATGGGCTTGTGGACAAGATTCCAGAATATTCGAGCAGAGATCAACTAGATTCGTTATATATTCAATCAGTGTGGACTTCACCCATCCAAACTGTGTGTTGGATAGAAAAGATAACAGGTTTTATCTCCTCAGCTACCATTATGGCAAACATTCAAACACATTTTTGGTCTTTGGACTCACTGATGAATTTTTTCCCAAAACAAACAAAAAATTCTTACCTGTCGGGGCCACTTTAGAAAGGTAAACCTTCCAGGGAAGTGTCACTCGAGGCTTTCCCGTCCAGCATTGCATGGCAAAGCGTGTCAGTGTGGAGAAACTGAAAATTATTACGAGATGGACCAGCGTCATGAACAGAGGAAAGTGGAAGTCCTGAGGCAGATTAAAAAAACAGACATTATACAACACAAATGGACAAAAATAAGTGTTCTTTTCAAAACGAAGAACAGGCATGTTTTCACCCAGCTGAACTATATCTTACCCTCATGAGCCACTTGTTGTAGAATGTTATGCCAATGGAAAACACATAGTAGAAGAGCACCAGGCCCACGGTGCGCAGCGCCCTGCAGAGGAACTGCGTCGGGCACGCCATCCTCCTGGACAACCCGGATCCGACAAGGCACAGCTAAACACTATTAACAAGAGCAAGGAAGGCAATAAGAATTAACCAGAGCTAGTATGTTAACTCTGGGTAATTTGATAAGAACATGCAGGGCCAAAGTTTGATGTGCGCGAGTATTGATCAAAGAAGCACTTGTTGAGCAGTGCAACATATTGTATCAGAACAGCTGTACTTTTAAAATATCTGATGAAGTGCGAGGGGACTTTTTGTTTTGTGCGTTTTGTTTTGACAGGCGTTTAAGCAATAAACTCTAACTAAACGTTGTATCACGCACTCGCGAGCACTAAACCTAGTTACTTCAACTGATGCTGTGACAGTTTGCACACGCTGCCTGGCTGTGCCATTTAACGTTACAGCTAACCAGAACTAGCTAAGGTCAGTGACCACATTTTCTTACCTCACTGTTTACATAGTCCTCGAAAAACAAAAATCTGGTAGCATTAAACTCTATGTAACCATCATTTGGATACGCGAGTCGCCTCAGAGCACTAAGGTGACATTAATGCGAGACTCTGCCATACAATTGTGCCATTCAAATAACTGTTCTTGTTTGTGAACCTACAGACACCCCTGTGTAGTCACTTCTGCTGCTGTGACGTGGACGTTGCTCTTCTGACACATGCCCGGGAAAATTTGAATTCTACACATAATGTTTTGAAATGAAAGCTTTTTCTGAATTTTTATTAAGCACACAAGTGCCAACGCCAATGTAAATGCGCTAAATAGTAGACTGGCTGCTATTTGCTATGTTTAGCGCTGATCGGTTCGTTCTTTTGATTCGAATCGTTTTGATGAATCAATTGAACCGGTTCATGGAAACAAATTGTTCACGAATCGGACTGATGCGATCTTGAGCGGTTCTCCAGTCAAGAACTCATCGGCTGAATTCAGAATAAAGTTGTCTTGTAATAATATAATTACCACCGACATGGTCCGAGAACCGATGAGTGAGCTGATAGTTTGTGAAGTGAACATTTAACTGATGCACACACGAAATTACACGAAAACTCCCTCCCAAATAAAAGTTTATTAGTGTTTACGAAAGACAGGGAAAAATAAATATAAATACAAAATTAAACTAAATAAAAAAGACAGGAGTTTAAAGTTTTAAATGATCTTTAACATTCTAGCAAATCTGGATTTGTTTTGTTTACTTAAAAGAACCAATAAGCATAACATAAGAAATTCAATAAATACCTTAAAAACTTGGTTTAGAGTCACTACGTTTGCTGCTGTGTATGTGAAATTTGTCCAAAAAAAATTCACCATAACAAATGATCAGATATATTTTATGATTCAAAGTATACAAAGACTTGTTTTTACAAAACCTCTCCAGTTTTATTTAGAATATCTTACATACAATCTTATTGTGTCACGTGCGTAGGTAACAAGGTAAAAAGTAAATTCGATCCACAACACATAGCCTATATAAAACACATAATGTGGCTGAATTTATTGCATGTAATTTTATTTAGCAATAACAACTATTTAGAACAAATTCAAACATAAAAATACACATTTTAATCTAAAATGCTCGGCAGCATTGATGGGCGAAACAACAAATACAAATGTATAACAGAACATCAAGAAATATAACAAAGAACAAAAATAACAGCCAAAGTAAAGAAAACTCAGTTATAATCTAAATAAAGCGATACATAAAAGGATAATAAATAATCAAAGGGTTCCTGTTGACTTTACTGGAGTATGACTTTACTGGAGTGTGACGCAGAAGAATCGCTGAATTGATTCGTTCAAAAGAACCAATTCACAGAAATGATTCGAACGTTCCACCACTCCCCCTTTAATAAGGTCGTCATCCAGAACTCCAGGGGTCGCTGACGGTTTCTTCCACTGGCGCGTTATGTGGAAATGAATGAGCAGTACTTCCTGTCTTTGCATTTGCTTGTTGGGGTGTTTTATTTTTGTTCCCGTCCGGTTTTCACAAGTAAGTTATACATAAACGCTGTGTCTGTTATTCTTTTATCATATAGAACAGCGGTTCTCAATTCCAGTCCTCGCGTATCCCCGCTCTGCATGTTTTGCATGTCTCTCTTTGTTAACACACCTGATTCAGATGATCATCTCGTTAGAAGTGAGCTCCGTGCATGAACTGTGTGCCGATTGACATGGTCCCTACACAGTGTCCATTGCTCCCTACTCCCTGAGCAGGGGAAATCCGTTGAAGTTTACTTCACTTCGGAATATTCATTTACAGATTTGCGCTGCGCCGCTGCCTGCAGCGTCTTCACACACATACGAAACTTACTAGAGACGCGTGAAGGGGGACATAATATACCTCTGTAAATAAATACAATTTAAATTCACGTCTCGCACACTTAAATGCCCTCTGTATGGAACATATACGCTCCCTTCAAACTGGAATCATGGAGGCATATCCGGTAATGTCCACTTCGCAGGGCACTTACAGTTAAATATAACAAAGGTCTGAAGCAATAAGAGAAACATACGAAATGTGCAGAGCGGGGGTACGCGAGGACTGGAATTGAGAACCGCTGATATAGAACACTTGAGTCTTGTGTTTTGAATGGCTGTTTCTAACCAGCGCGCTGCATTTCGTTTAAAGAATGGCTGAAGAAGAGGATGATCCTGGTTTTGATGAGGATTTAGACGACGGAGGTAACGGGGTAGACTCGGGTCAAGGTAAAAGAAAGCGGCTTTTTTCCAAGGAGCTTCGCTGCATGATGTATGGGTTTGGAGACGACCAAAATCCCTACACCGAATCAGTGGATATACTGGAGGATCTGGTGATCGAGTTCATCACGGAGATGACACACAAGGCGATGTCCATAGGGCGCCAGGGTCGCGTGCAGGTGGAGGACATTGTCTTTCTAATCCGCAAGGACCCTAGAAAGTTTGCGAGAGTGAAGGACCTGCTCACTATGAACGAGGAGCTGAAGAAGGCTCGCAAGGCCTTTGACGAGGCAAATTATGGGTCTTGAAATAGGCCTGCGGTTGCTATGTTGTTCATGAAAAGGGTCATTTTATTTTCGCCTATAATGGAATTTTACCTGTTGTGAACCCTAGTCCACTTTTCTTACAGCCTTGTTTATTCAGTTGCTGGACAGTTCACACTTCATGAGTGTTCATTGTGTGTGTGTTTAAGATTTTGTACAATAAAGAAAGATACATTTGTTAAACGTTTAATGCAAGTTTTCTTATTATTTTGAAAAGCATTTATGTGCACCTTAAAAATCAGAAGAAACATGGCTGTTTCTTAGAAAACATGTACAACAACCCTAGTAATATCCTTAATGAAAGTTTAGAATATAAACTATATAACCATTATATTTTTATCCTTTAAATGGATAGTTCAACCATCATATACTCACTCTCAAGTTGTTCCAAACCTGTATGACATCATTTTCAGTTTTTTTTCGACTATCCCTTTAATTGTTGTTGTTGTTTTTTTAATCCAGAGAGATACTTTTAAAATGGACCATGTATCTTTTAAATTGTATTATTTTTTTTATTAATATTCATATATTTTGATGATAAAAAATATTACATTTTGTTGCAAATTGAAGGGTTAATGCAAGTATAAAATTAATTGCTTTGCTAAATTGTGCCCGATATAGCTGGGGGTGGGGGTCATTTAAAATAGCTGACATTTATATCTTGTCAATAATGTAAATATAACTAATGCATAGAATTTGAGGACATCTTGAGGTTTTTGCTTTCAAATATATTTATGTATGTATGCGTTTAAACTATTTAATTTTCAGTGACATTAGGCATTCTGTTTATAGCTTAGACATGCAAATCACATTAAGACATGTTAATAATAAGCCAGATTATTATTATAATACTCATTCAGTATTCTTTTAACATTTGGTGTTTTCCCCCCAGTGTATGTCATTCTCACAAAAAGGAGGAATATGTAATTTACTTTGTCATCAGTTATATTTGCATTATTAGTGTGCAACCCTTTACATTGCAAATAATACTCATCAGCCATTGACCAGATAAACAAGACACAATTTACTGATTTACACACTTGCAGCACACAAAGAATGTCATGTTAAAAATCTAAATGTGCAATAGAGAAGAAGAGCTATTCCTACGGCATGTCTAATAAAACTGAATGCCATATTGGCATTAGTGAAATATCACTGTGATATTTGTAAGAGTTTGTGGTTTGGGTTTTGCTGCTACATAAACAGTACTAATTATAGTTTTTAGTATATACAGAAATTGTCAACTAATTGGGGTCAGAGACTCGGGAGAAAAAAAAGTTTAATTGATAAACTCCTAAGAAATAAAACCATACAAATCAAAATGTCAGACCAACTAAACAATGTGTGTTTTATTTTTTATTCTGTTTTCAAGCGTTCGTTCTTAAATACAGTGAAGTGGTTTGGCTTTGGCATTGGTCTATGCAGCGGTAACAAGCTGCTGATCTAGACTAAATCTAGACTTTAGCACCCACAAACGTGGGGTCTACCATGGCATGTGCTTCTAGCGAACTTGAGCGCCATCATAACATGATGAGCCTGTGAACCACACCACAGCTTGGCTCCTTGGATCTGGCATGAGGGTTCAGTGGGAGCCCAACTTTGGCAAACCCCACAGAGGTGTTTATCTGTCTGTCTGCTGAAGAGGTGAGATGGAGGCAGAAAGAGGACAAAAGGGGGAAGTGAATTTGAGTGGCACTGAGAGGTAAAGGTTCCTGTTGGCAGGGGTGAGAGGGGAGAGGAATGTCCTTGAGCCTCTGTTTTACTGCACGTTCTCCATCATCTTGAGGAATTCTGGGGGAAAATGGACACAGGTGTTGCTTCAGTACCTGGTCTGAATTCACGCATACTCATACATAAAAGGAAATGTAATTTATAAACCATCATACCATCAAAGTCCAGCATGCCATCGTTGTTTTTGTCTCCATCTTTAAGCAGCTCATCAATCTCTTCCTCTGATATGGGTTCGCCAGTGCTGCGGATGATCTCAGCAAACTCATCTCTGTCGATGTAGCCATCACCGTTCCTGCAGATTCATAGTGTTGCATATGCTAAAGTGAGTCTGGGTCACATTCAAAAACAGGTGCACACAAGAAGATATCAGATGACATACTTGTCCAGCACACGGAAGCATTCGGCCAACTCTTCCTCACTCTTGCCAGCCTGGTCCTCCTTTAGGAGTCTCACCATCATGACCAAGAACTCCTCAAAGTCAATGGATCCGCTGCCTACAGTTTCCGGTATGAAGTAGCTACATTAGCTATTACAATCTACATTTTTGTATTTTATGCATAAAGTTGAACAGATATTATCATTCATATGAATAATAAAAATATACAGACATCATCATGTAGGCCAGAAACATACTTCACGCAAGTGTGAAAACACAGACGTACATATTTGACATGTACTCTTCCATAGGCCTGAAAGGGCGATACAGTTATTCATTCATATGCTTTTGACTTTAAAATGGGGTGTTTTAATATTCAGGTAAGTTGCTCTTTAATTTTTTTGTCTTAGCAAGACCTTTTTAAACTCTTGCTCCGCAATGGCAGTATTTGTCCCGAAGGAAATAACTGATATTTTCCTCTGTAGCGCCCCTTGCGGCAGCGCTGAAAATGCAGCGCGTACTTCTGCGTACAAAACGCAAGAACGCAGGATATGAGATTGCGTGGAGTATTTTCTCGGTCTACAGCGTTATATAGTTCTATGTATCCACTTTTTTCCAGCTGTAGCATTTTGCTTACCGTCTTCATCGACCTCCTCGATGATTTCTTCCAACTCCTCTCTGGATGGATTCTGACCCAGCATCCTCATGACGGTACCCAACTCCTTGGTGCTGATATCACCGCCACCGTCGGTGTCGAACATGTCGAAGGCAGCCTTGAACTCTTTGAAATAGACGCATAATGTTTAATGTAACAGAACGACGTGGATATCGGTGATAAGCCTATATCCGTTTATCAGTTACACAGTAGGCTACACTCACCGGCAAGCATCTCCTCGCTCAGGTATGAGCGGGCCTCCTGTTGCGCGTCAGTCTGTGAAACGGTTGCATTATGAACGGTTAATTTCAGATATAAACAGTGCAATGCTTTAATTTGATAAACGGAAAACACTGGTTCTTCTGGAGAGTCACTTGCTTTTGTTTTCCTAATAATCTGTTTCCATTAAGACAGGGTTGTGGGCCTGGCAAACAACAGATGGTACCCAGAACACTCCTCCAAGACAATTTGCGACTATTTTAAGGCTCAACACGTTATCCTCGCAGTCAGTGTGACTGTACATGGTAATTCCGAAACAGGATCCTTGGAATGTGTCTCCTCAGCTTTTAGTTAACCTACTTAACCTAACCTGCTGACCAGATTCATATCATATAGCAGGATGTCCATCTTACCATCAACAGATATATGGATGATATTTCAGGGTGATCTTTGACTATTTGATCTTGGAATAATTTAACTCCTTCAAGCTATTTTTGTATCCATGTTAAAACATTATTACATCAGAAAAATGGCAATGATCAACTTTACAGTGGATTTTGTTGCAATGTGATGAATTTATCATATTGAGTGTAATGGTATTTTTTTTGTCAGAGAGAAATCTTGGTCTTGTATCACAGATTAATTATCAGTCAGTTTGAATCTATAATGAAGTTACCTTAAAAAAACACCTAATAAAGTTACTCTAATCAGATTATATCAGACATTATTGCCCAGAGAAAAATGAGTCCAAAATAGAGCAATTGTCTGATAAAAAAAAATAAGTAAAAGAGACACAATAAACAGATTTAAATATACTTTAATCTATTTTTTTAAAACTAGAAGGATTTTTTTAGTCATCCTAAGGTTGAATTTTATTTATTATTTTTATTATAAAGCTTTATTAAATGCATGCAGAACTACAAGGGAACTATTAACAATACTTTAACCTTATGTAATCTGTTATTAATAATGACAGAAATGTAATTCTGACTTTTTGACTAGGCCATTTGCACATTTTATGTTTTCATGCATTCATTAGCAAAACTGACTGCTTAGATTATTTAAACTCTTACCATGGTTGTGGATTAGCCTCCTCACTTATATCCACGAAACAAGCAGTGGTCAACGCACTCGGACTCCAACAGAAAGACTAGACATCAAGTGACAGTTCTGACACACTTTAAACAGGCCACCCAAGACCCGCCCACAGGCCTCCAGATTTAGAATCCTGAACTTTTAGGGTTCGACGGCTCCCATAAGCCAATAGAAATGTGAAATGAGTACACTTTAAGAACAGTCTGCGAGAATACAGGAAAATGGTAATTGCCTTATTCTGGTGTGTTTATTGTCAAAAAGCCTGTATTTATTAGAAAACCTGTTCAAAGACACAATAAAATAATTATTTAGCGTGTCTGGTAAAACTTAATTGTGGAAATTGCATGTTAATGTTGACCACACTAATGTTTAGGCATGAAATCCTGGCAGACTTTCATCCTGAGACTTTGCTTTTCACTAACTCCCCTTAAAAATTTCTACTAAATTTGAGAAGTACTAAAATGGCTTATAATGATTTAAAATAAGTAGAGT
>NW_015628351.1:3586730-3600166 GCF_001515625.1 Sinocyclocheilus rhinocerous
CCCCTTTAGTCAAGCCAAGAAACCCTAAACCTCTTGAGAAGGTGCTGTGTTGCAAATCTTCAGCGTGCCCTGAATAGCAAATGGTTTAGATCTTTACTCCACCCCAACCAAAACCCAACAACACAAATGGCGACACAGGTACCCCAAACCCCGAAGAGCCTAAACCCGAGTTCCCATGTTTGGCACGTGTTTCCTGAGCGAGGAATTGTACAGACGTGGATTGGAGAAGGATTTGGGGGAACTCGGAGGAGGGCGTTGTGGACTATATACTTTCAGGCAGAAATGGAGAGATTTAAAAGGAGATTTTGAGGAGAGCAGAAAGGTCCGGTTTTGCAGTTTGCATATCATTGCAGCTCTGGAGAATTGCATTTATGGCACTGGCATGAGATAACACCTCCATCAATATGACCTGAAGACAACGAGGTGTCAAAAGGATCACATGGCTTTCTACCATGAGAAGAAAACATGGAAATCTGACCTTTTGCACCTTTCAGAACTCATATATGTATAACTTGCATGCTCCTGGCACAAAACGTTGACATTAGGATTCGAAATTTATCTTTTTCATGACCTTTTTTGGCCATGTCAAGACTCTGCCCTGTAGGCAGGTTAAGTATGAAAAATATCAGAAGAGACCAACGGACGAAAAGATAAATACAATCTGCAACACTATGGATCTACTGGACGGCCAAAGTGTTATGGACATGGGGTTCTGGAAACCAACATGGTGGGATCTTGTTTTTCTGATTGGGTGTAGTGAAATTATGGGCAAGGTGGGTGAGAAGATCACATGAGTGTCATGAGTTGCAGATTCTAGAAATGTGATATTTGGCCTCATAACAACCTTTTTAGGCCTGAAATTGCATTTAGCTTTAAAAAAATGTTAGAGCTGTAAGTTTTTACAGACACAGAGATTCTGTATAATTTTAGATAATACAATCACAGTAAAAAAATCACCAAATAAACAAGCAGATTGGCCAAAATGTGCCTTTTTAATAGATTTGCAGACACCGCTAACATGTGAGCTAAGAGATTCCTTATCGCCATGACAACATTAAGTCTTTTTCCGAGGCTAATGCTGTAGCAGGGCTATTTTGAATCACTGTAAAGGGTGAGGGAGAGGGGAAGGGGGTTGAAGGAAGGTTGCTGAATGTCTTGGGAATAAGCAGGTGTAGTAGGAGACAGCTGAGGGGAGAGGCGTAAGTGGTTTCCTCTTAAAAGGTTTGAAGGGTTATTTATAGATACCATCACAGTGCGGTCCCACAAGAAACACTTCCAACAAGACGGCACTGATCTAAAATATTCTCTGTTCCTCAAAGTGAATTCCAGCCCATCTTTATTGTTAGTGTGTTATTTGAACCCGGGTGATGTTGTGTTTCCTCAGTCCTCTTTTCCTTTAAACATCTCAGGGGGTTGTTCTTGGGAATCTTGACTGCTGTCATTAGGAGTTGGAGGAGATGGGATGTAATTTTTTCTTACTGGACATTCTCCATCATTTTAAGAAACTCTGGAATGAAAGTAAAAAATAAAATATGAAATAACATACAAGCCCCTTTCATGGCATTGTTAATACTCTCTCCTCTCTGAACATATTTTGTATTCAAATATTGTGATTATACGATGGCGATTATATTTCTAAAAGAAAATGCTTGTCTTCTCTCACATCTTGGGATTCAAAAGAACGCACTGACAACTGGAGTTCAGGAAGAGTACATGTATTATTACATATATTTATATCTGTGTGTAATTATATCTGCTTTTATAAACTCTTAAAAATTAAAGTTATTTACCTAATGATGACAAGATCTCTCATATCACACTTCAGTAATACAGATGTTTTTAAATAGATAATAAGTCAAGTCAAGTCCTCATATTGTATTCCGAGAGCATAATATTGAATTTGAATATACATTATATACAATATACATTTCATGAAATTATATTTAATATGCAAGTGTTTTATTTAGAGCTCCCTAAAGAAGGCATCAGAGTATATTATATCCATAAGCATATGTGACCCTGGACCACAAAACCAGTCATAAGGGTCAATTTTTCGAAATTGAGATTTATACATCATCAGAAAGCGGAATATATAAGTTTCCATTGATATATGGTTTGTTAGGATAGGACAATATTTGTCCGAGATACAACTATTTGAAAATCTTAAATCTGGGGGTGCAAAAAAAAATCAAAATACTGAGAAAATCGCCTTTAAAGTTGTCCAAATGAAGTCCTTAGCAATGCATATTACTAATCAAAAATTAAGTTTTGATATATTTACAGTAGGAAATTTATTTTCATGGAACATGATCTTTACTTAATGTCCTAATGATTTTTGGCATAAAAGAAAAATCAATTATTTTGACCCATACAATGTATTTTTGGCTATTGCTACAAATATACCCCAGCGACTTAAGACTGGTTTTGTGGTCCAGGGTCACATATGTGTATTCATATCTGTATATGCCTTATTATAAAATGGATAGTTCCGGTCCTTGATTCTGATTGGCTGAGCCACGTTCGAGGCTGTTGTAAACTTTGCTTATGTTTGTGTGTTGCTCGTCAACCACTTTGTTGCAACCACAACTGATTCTAAGGAACTACATTGTTTGGTGGAAGAATACTGTTTTTATTCATATCATTACACTTTATTTGCTCTGTTTTTTTTTTTGAATCCTCACTACGTATATGGAAGCCCCGTAAAGCCGTGGTTTACAGTGAATTTATAACAGCTAAAGGGGTTTTAGGCACTCCTGATGGTTCCATAAAGAAACTTGAACAATTACGCAACCTTTCCATTCCACAAAATGTTCTTTGTAGTAGAATATGGTTCTTCAGGTTATTTAAATGTTCTTCACACTAAGAAAAAATGCTTCTTTTAAAAAACGTTCACTGAAAGGTTCTTTGGGGAACCCAAAATGATTCTTCCATTGCTCCTTACAAAAAAAAAAAAAATGTTATGTTCCACATGAGGGCAGCACAGAAAATAGAATAAATAAGATTTGCTTTACCATCAAAATCAATCTTCCCATCTTTGTTTGTATCTGCATCTGCCATGAGTTCATTTATGTCTTCATCTGCCACCGGCTCGCCAGTTGCACGCAAGATATCAGCAAACTCATCACGATCGATGAAACCATCTTGGTTCCTGTTGGGAAAATATATAATATTGTTTTAATTACAAAATTGTTCTTGATTTTGTTGTCAAGGTAAGTGACTTATTGTCTTGTGATGTCAGGATGTGATTGTGATGTCAGGATGATTACATGAGTGTTTTTTGTTTAAAGGGGTCATGAACTGAGAACCAAAATTCCCTTGATCTTTTGACATATAAGATGTCACTGTACTATAAAAACATCCTGTAAGTTTCAGAACTCAAAACTTTCTTGTTAAATAATAAAATAAAAATAGCTTATATTGAAGCCAGTCTGCCAAAATGACAGCTTGTGGAATGTGCCACTCTATGATGTAATAGTGTGGCTAAACACCGCCTCCACGGAAGAAGATCAATGCCTGCTTCTACATCACTGCCTGTTTAGCCCCGCCCACCAATCCACACACGTAGTGTAAATAACGAGAGAGGCGAACGCAGCTCTATGCAGAAATCAAAAGATAAAGATGCTCCGAATACAACAAGATGCTGAACAGTGCCAAGTTGTGGAAAAACAGTCTTTGCATCACCTTCCTTCTGATCCCAACATTAGGAAAGAGTGGGAGAACTTTATTTTAAATGAAGATCCAGACCGCGTCAGTAAGAACTTGGTCCTTTGTTCACTTCATTTTACTTCGGATTTGTTTGCAAACAAGGCACAATTCGATGCAGGATTTTCAGAAAGATTGAAACTAAAAGACGATGCTGTTGACTATATTAAATTAAATTCAATTTAAGTTTATTTGTATAACGCTTTTCACGATAGAAATCATTGCAAAGCAGCTTTACAGAAAATGTAAGTTTCTATTTTAAAGTTTCTACATTATATTTGGTGAACGTCATTATATTTAGTAGCTTATCAGTAGTGACTATGTCAAGTTGATGTCCATATGGCAGAAATGACCAGTAAAATTCATGCAGTTAGTTAAGGGCATGTAATCAAACAGACGGTGAACACTATTAACTGCAATGATTATATGTTGCGATTAAAATTATAGCAAAATTTGGTAGTTTTGTATGTTGTTTGAGGGTGGGCATCATCTGAGGTCCTCTGGGGGGTTGGCATCATCTCTTCTCAGGTATATATGGGATCCGACAGTAATGTCGCAACACACAAGTGTGTTAATAAAATAAAGGAGTTAAACACCAAGAGAAACAACAATCACATTTAGAAATACAATGTAGATGCATTGTTTTTTTTTTCTGTCTTTAGTGTCATACAGGTGGTCTTGAGTTTTGGGTGTAATTTGCTATAATTATTGAATACAGTGAGGTTATAGCCAGCGATGTTTTGCATGTAGAGTTTTCAATTCAAATATAGATTTTTTTCCCTTAAAAGTGTAAAATGGACCTTAAGTGCACAGCGTGCACATGCATTTATCCCTCTGGCAGTCTGGTTGTTAGGTTTACAGCAATGACATGATCACATCAAGAATGTGAAACAGACATACACACACATACACACACACACTTGTACACAGGGTCTAATAAGCATGTTTTTAATTATTAAAGAAGAAACAGCATTTTCCGTATTTCATTTCTGGGTTAAAAAAAACTAAAAATGAATGGACACAAAAGTACACAGACCCATCCTCCATATCTTGGGTCCATGTACTTTTTTAAGTACTTTTTTTATTTTATTTTTATTACATTTTCTTGAAACACAAGACTGACACATGTACATACCGTGTCGGTAACAATACTTACTATGTACAGAAAAGAAAACAAACAAACAAACACTAGGGGCTCATATTACATAAAAAGTGTAAAGCACAAAACCAACAAAGGGTTAATACAGTCTGTACTTTGGAAGTTAGATTTAATAATCCATTGCAAACAATAAAACCGCAGTTGTAAGGGGTTAATAAATATTAAATGATACTGTACTCAAAATTTTTCTGTAATGTTTTTATATTGGCTGAATAAAGATACAAGTTAAAAGGAATCTTAGATTTCACAAACGAATTTTCTATTTCTAGCCATTTAGGAGGAGCGTTTGTCGAAAAATGGAACATTAACGCCTTTAACTGGGATGCCCAATAGTATAATTGAATATTTGGGAGTTTTAATCCTCCCCTATCATATGACAGGTAAAGCAAAGATGTCCGGACTCTTGGGTGTTTATTATTCCAAATGAACTTGATAAACATTCTTCGTAGGTTAGTAAAAAATGAAGTAGAGGGGGCCAATGGAATATTTTGAAAATAATAAAGTAATTTGGGAAGTATATTCATCTTTAGTATATTAATTCGACCAATTATTGAGATTGGTAATCCTAACCATCTATCTACAGATTTAGTAACTGAATTTGATAGGGCATTATAGTTCAGTATGGTTGTTTTTTCTATATCTGATGTAATCTGAAAGTACTTTTTTTTTTTTTTTTACCCAGAAATTAAATATGGAAAATGTGGTTTCTTCTTTAATGGTTCAGACACTGATGAATAGAATAAGCAGACACAAACTAATTTTCATTATTCAAAATTCGCATTTCATTAAAAATCGTAAAAATGACATAAAGCTTGTTTTTAATGTATATAAATGCTTAATTTCATTTCTAGCTTTTTTAGCATCTCTATAGCGTACAGACACTATAAGCGCCCTCTTGCGCTACTGACGTGGCTACCAGTAACCTATTGCTTTATCAATGTGTATTTATCAATGTTCAATGTGTTTTTGTAGCACTGATCAACGTAGCCAATCACCATTTTCTGTTGATTTCCTGATGCAATGGCCAAGGATTTTAATTTAGAATCCACTTCACGCCACAGTTTTGTGCAGAGCTGCATGCTCGGGGGTCTCTCATAGGCTATAACAAGCAAAGTGTAACATGATGTAAATAAGAGATTAATGTGCAGTGTAGAGCTTCATTGATTATAACGGAACTTTGTAAGATCGCAATAAACTGAAATGAGTGACAGCTTTTTAATTATTATAAAGGGAGCGCTCTTTGCATGCTTAGTTGGCTAATCCATTCAGAATTTAAATAAGTTTTGTTTTTCATGATGCTAAGTGGACCAGTGACCGACACGCTGCAAAGTTTCGGGAGTGGCATTCGAATATAAATATGTCAAAATTAAGGCTACAGCACCCTCACTGATTTCAGAAGCACCCTCAGTGATTTAATTCTGAAATCGGGCCTGCCTGTATATAAGTAGGAGAAATTATAATTTTATATATTTCTATATTTACCCCATATTAAAGCCTTGTGTGTAGTGCTCTAATATGATGTATTGTACGTACTTTGAGCAACCATACATGGTCCTCTCCAATACTGTGACCCAGATAGCACACAAAATTATGACAAAATTATATCCCAATATATAATTTCATGATGATAAAGTTCCCAGGATTCTGCAATGTCTATTTTAAAATAATTTTTGTATTAGGTCTCTGCATTGTTCCAGAGGCAGCTTGAGTTCTCAAATGAATGTGCAGGAGAAGCATTACTTCTAATTTGGCTAAAGAAAACTTGTTAAAATCGACATATTTTGATATTAATTTGTGCATTTTTTAAATGTTTATTAAAGGCGCAAAAAGTCATAAACAAACATTTAAAAAGAAGCCAATATTTTATGTGTATGGTTCTAAATTTAAATTTGTATTTTTTTAGCATAGCATTTAAAAATACAACAACCATTCTTTTTTCATTTTTTTCATCATGGTTTCGTCATGGACGCAGAAGTACACGGACCGTCTTGGCATCATGTTGACTGAGTTTGGTGTGAATCACATGAATTCCCTTGGAGCAGTGTTAAAAAATCCAAGGCCTGCAATTTTCCAAACATCCAAATTCAAACCAAAATAGTTGCTTTCCTGTTGGTCGGAGATAATGACAGTAAATTAGAAAGTTGTCCCAAAAATTATAATCCTAACCTTTATCTCCATACCGAAATCCCAGATGGCCAGACAGTGATTCATCTTTTATAAATCGTTAAAATATTTGTGTCTGGGATACCATTAGCATGGAGACTATAGTGTACACTGTAAGTTTTTTCTTGGGCCCTAATGACCTTTCCTCACACTGCTGTTCAGTTCGGTGTTAACATCAAATTACATACTTGTCAAAGACACGGAAGCATTCAGATAGTTCCTCCTCACTCTTGCCAGCTTGGTCTTCTTTTAGCTGCTGCACCATCATGACCAAGAACTCCTCAAAGTCAATAGTGCCACTGCCTGAGAATGCAAAACTGAGATGTGATGGGACAGACTGAAATGCAGACAGGAATGAACAGAAAACAGTTTGAGTATTTGGTTTCTAAAGTGTGGTTGGAACAAACCAAGTTTAAAGGGATAATTCACCCAAAAATAAAAATTCTGTCATCATTTACTGACCTCATGTTTTTTCAAACCTGTATGATTCTGCTAGAGGTATTTTGAAGAATGCTGGTAGCCACCACTTCTTTTATGTGATCATTCTTCAATAATCACATCTTTAACCCCTGCATCGCTGGGCGCCAGACGCAAACGATGGAGATTTAATACCTCCTTGTTACAGGACTGTACATCTGTGGCTGATTTATGCAGCTCTTTGACAGTTTTTACAGATTAACAGAGATTCAGCCTCTGACCCCCAAGTATTATGGGAAACCACTAAATGTTTTATTAGGGGTAAAAGTATAAATTTTTCATCTTTCAATAAAAAGCATAGGGAGAGCCGTAAATTTGAATTAGAAAAACAAATTGATTTATATTTTGTGAGACCAAAGCCAAAACAGTAAATGTTCTTAAATCAGAATTGAAATCTATATATTTAAATAGAGCTGAATTCATCATACATTGTACTAGACAATCATATTATTTCCATGGAGAACGCTCTTCCAAGCTGTTGGCTTTGAGGTTGAAAGATGGTGAATCTAAGGCCAGTATATCAGCTATTAGACATGAGGGCTCAGTATATACTCAACCTAAGGATGTAAATAGAAAATTTGAAAACTACTACCAACATTTGTATACTTCCAACTCTGACCCAACAAATTTTGGTTTATCCCTTAAACATTTAAATCTTCCCAAATTAAATGACTCTCAGCGCAATATATTGGATAGCCCTTTGACAATCGAGGAATTAAAATCCCCTGGGCTAGATGGGATTCCCCCAGAATTACTGAAGACAATATGGGACATTATAGCACCCTTGATTCTTAATTCTCTTAATTCTCTTAATTTTGCATTAGAAAAAGGGGCTTTACACAGGGACCAAACCACAGCTTTAATAACTTTGCTGCTGAAGAAATGGAAGGATCCACTCGAATGCCAATTAGCCTTCTATCCACAGATTCAAAGCTGATGGCAAAAGCCCTGGCTTTAAGATTGGATCGATGTATAGGAGACTTGATTGACTAAGATCAATCAGGTTTTAAGGGGGAGATTTGCTGCAGACAATGTACATAGCCTTCTTCATATAATTCAACAAGCAGACTCATATACAGCTTCCTCTGCAATCCTTTCTCTGGATGCCGAGAAAGCATTCGACAGAATTGAGTGGAGTTTTTTGTGGTCTGTCCTAGAGCATTTTGGGTTTGGCTCTTTTTTTCTACAAGCTGTCAAAACTATTTATTCTGAATGCTCAGCCAGAGTACTTACTGGTTCTTATATCTCCTGTGGTGTCGTGCTGAATGATCACAAAGACGTGTCCATAAATAATGAGACTTTTTAATCTAAAAAAGCGAGGACAGACGGACACAGCTTTATTCACTCACATGGAAGAGTGCATAATAAAATAAAAACAGCTTATATATAATAACATAGTCCTCTTGTGGACACTTTATGAACTGCACCTCAACCTAAAGTATTATAGTAAAGATACTCCAATTTCCTCCCCCCATTTTGGTTCATATAATACTGTTAAATATTCTAAAACACAAAAAAGAGAAAAGAACTCACTCTTTGTAAAACGCTAGGAAGTAAGAGGAAGTTATTCTCCTAATAACAACAATACTTTTTCAGAGTAAAAAAAAAGCACATTTTCTCAGAATTATTCTGATAACTTGGTTGTACCTATGTTTCAGCTATCTAATATAGTCCTGGAGAAGAATGGGGGAACATCTCTCCCTTGAGGAACGTCGCACCTGCGGAGCAGCTGGTGTATCCAGTTTGTCAGGCAACTGAAGCTCTTCCCCAGCCTCCTTCTTTCATGACCAGGCTTGAAACAACTTCGGGTGCGGTCTCCATTTCAGTAGAACAGGGAATTTCAGGTAGCAGGGACCCTTTTTCAGAGGGTACTGTTAACCGGGTGAAGTCCTGAAATTTGTTTGTATGTCGGATTCGGATTTGATCAACATGTCACTTCAGGATTTGTCCATTCCTGACAGCAACCGTATAGGAAACTGGACCCGAGGAATTCACGATGACAGCAGGTATCCAGTTGGGACCGTAACTATAATTACGCACTAACACGTCATCTCCAGTCATGAACACTTGGTACCTTTGTCATGATTCTCTTGTTGTTTTTGTTGTTTTTGCAGCACTTTGGCTTTAATGTTTGGCAAGAGAAAATCGAAAGTTGATCTCAGCTTCCTTGCCATGAGCATCTCGGCAGGTGACACCCCTGTCGTCGAATGTGGGGTGATCCGATAGTTGAACAAGAATCGTGACAACCTGGTTTCCAAGGTATCCCCTGTCACCTTCTTTATGCCTTCTTTAAACGTTTGGAAAGCGTTTGGATAGCTCTGCTAATCCATTAGAAGAAGGATGGAATGGTGTAGATTTTACATGACGAATCCCATTGTTTTTCATGAACTTTTCAAATTCTGTGCTTGTGAAGCAAGAGCCATTGTCAGAAACTAAGATCTGAGGTAATCCAAAAACGCTGAACCTTTGGCAAAGTTTCTCAATGGTAGCTTGCGACGTTGATGAGGTCATGGGGTAAATGTCCATCCATTTAGAATGTGCATCTACAATTACCAAAAACATCTTTCCCAAGAAAGGGCCCGCATAATCCACATGAATACGGGACCATGGGGTCTCAGGCCATTCCCAGGGGTGCAGTGGCGCAACAGGAGGCATTTTGCTGTGCTTCATACATCCCTCACAAATTTGGGACTCCCTCTCAACCTCCTTATCCATCCCAGGCCACCAAAAATAGAATTGAGCCAATCCTTTCATTTTTGCCATTCCTGTATGTGATTGGTGTAACAGCTTTAAAAGCATGGCCCGGCCCTGACTGGGCACCACTACTATGGCTCCCTAGAGCAGACATCCATCACGCACACTCAATTCCAGTTTCCTTTTGTGGTAAGGGCTGAATTGTGGATCCACTTGAGTTGGCCAACACTTCAGTACATAATTATGAACTTGTGACAGTACCGCATCCTTGTTTCTCCAATTTTTGATTTGAGTGGCACTAACTGGTTCGAATTCCAGCATGTCCAGCATCAAAACTTGAGCTGGATTACCTTGATCTTGTTCCACTTCCGGGAGAGGAAGTCTGCTTAGGGCGTCTGCATTTGCATGGCTGTCTTTGGACTTATACACCATTGTGTATTCATATGCACTCATCAGGAGAACCCATCTTTGAACTTGAGGGCAACCCATCTGTGGAATGGGTTTCTTTTCTCCAAAAAGGAATATCAGGAGCTTATGGTCTCTGCAAATAGTAAATTTGTGACCATATACTGTAAATACTTGTGGAATTTTTGAACTCCGAAGATGATGGCTAAAGCTTCTTTATCTAATTGGGAATTTCGTCATTCTGCTGTTGTCAGTGTACGGGATGTGAACTCTAGGGGTTTCTCAGTGTTGTCTTCCATTCGATGTGAAAGCACAGCTCCCACGCCGTATAAAGAGGCATCACACAAGAGGATCAAATCTTTCTCAGAAGAATAGTGTACTCACACATCTGCAGACTGTAGAAGTTCCTTTGATTTCAGGAAAGCCTTAGTTTGGGAATCGCCCCAGCACCATTGAGTTCCCTTTCTTAACAGTCTGTGGAGGGGAGCTAGGACACTGGACAAATTAGGTAGAAACTTGTTATAGTAATTCAGCAACCCCAAGTAGGCTTTTAATTCAGTGACATTGGTAGGACACGGAGCCTCTGTCAATGCTTGCACCTTGTCTTTTAGTGGGTGTAAACCCTGGGCATCCACCAGATAACCCAAGTAATGCACTTCTTTTTGAAGGAATTCACATTTGTTCCTTTTTAGGCGCAGACCAGCATCTTGTAGCCGAGTGAGCACAACATCCAGGGTTTGCAAGTGCTCTTCATCCGTCACCCCAGTGACCAGGATATCATCAAGATAGACAGCCACATGGGTTAATCCTCGCAGCAACCCTTCGATAGTCCTTTGAAATATTGCAGGCGTCGAAGCCACTCCAAAGGGAAGGCGATTATATGTGAACATTCCTTTATGGGTGTTGATGGTGAGATACTGCTTGGAATTTTCGTCCATTATGATCTGCAGGTAGGCATGGCTCATTTCCAGCTTTGAAAAAGACGAGCCCCTGGACAAGGTTGTGAAGAGGTCCTCCACTCGTGGTATGGGATATTGTTCTAAAGGTGAGGCCTGGTTTATCGTGAGCTTATAATCTCCACACAGTCTAATGGAACCATCAGGCTTGAGGATGGGTACAACCGGCACTGCCCACTCTGAGTACTTCACAGGGTTGATTGTTTTCGTTCACCAGTCTGCTAATTTCTGCCTCGACTTTAGACCGCATAGCGAAAGGTACAGATCTGGGACGGAAGAACTTTGGCACAGACCCTGGTTTTACATGTACAGTCACTGTCATCCCCTTGAGAGTTCGTAATTCCTCTTTGAAAACTTCCTCGTGACGTTGCAGTATTCCCTGCAATGTCGCTTTAAGGGCCTCCTCAGTTTCCTTTATACTCACATTCAGGATTTCTCCCCAACACAGCTTTATCTGTTCCAACCAGCCTTGGCCTAGAAAACTAGGTCCTTCTACCTCGACCACAATGAGAGGAAGCCTTTTTCTCTGCTGATGGTACGTGACATCCACGTAAGCTGCTCCTATCACCTTAATAGGTTCACATGCATAGGTTTCTAGTTTAATTTGTACATGTTCCAATTTAGGGCTCAATGATTCTTTCCAGGTGGATTTGAAGCTGGCTTCATTCATAACCGTCAGGCCACAACCTGTGTCCAGTTCAAAACTCACATCTTGTCCCTCGACATTTAGTTTGACTGTGTACGGTTTCACCTTTTGTATTTCTGAACAGTGCAGACTGCCAAACTTGTATGTGAGGCAACCCAATGCAAAAGAATCCGGAAAGATATTTCCAGGATCATTTACATCCACTTTATTTGACTTGTGTCAAGCAGCTCTTTTGGCAGTATCTCCATTAGGATGAGACTTGTGATCCCTTGGTTTAGCATTATGGCAAGCTCAAGCAATGTGTCCAATTTTTCCACAAATATGACAGCAGCTGTATGATTTGTGCCTTTACATCTATAACACTGCCCACTATTCTGAGGGTATTCTTTTTTACTGCGTGTTGGCATGGAGGAGTTTTTTTACTTTGTGACACACAATAGAGGGGGGCTTTTGCAGATCTTGAATGTTTTTATTTGCTGCTTCGACAGAGAGAGCAATTTTCAAGGCAGTGTCAAAAGTTAGATCTGCTTCCGCCAGTAGACGTCTTTGAATTCTGTAATCATTGATGTCGCACACAATCCGATCTCTTAACATCTGCTCAAGTGTGGCTCCATAATTACAACTTTGTGCCAATCTTCGCAGCTCTGTGACATATTCGGTCACCGACTCTTCCGGCTTATGAGTGCGCGAATCAAATTTGTATCTTTGCACAATTTAATTAATTAAAGTGATTCTTCAATACCAACACAACTTGCTGATAAGTCTTGTCTTTCAGTTTTTCGGGACTTATGAGATTACGCAACAAGCTGTACATTTGCGCCCCCACTACGCTAATCAGAATGGCTCTTTTTTTGTCCCCATCATCTATTCCATTTGCCTCGAAAAACTGCTTGAGAATCTTACAATACTCCTCCCACGATTGACGCATCAAAAACTGACAAAGTTCCTATGGTTGCCATCAGACCTGCCTTATTCCCTCACCTCTAGTTTTGAAAGACATGCGCATCCACTTCCACTTGAAATTCGTCTTCTGTCATCTATAACTGTCCATTCAAAAATATCCACTGATCTTCGTCGCCAAAAATATGTGGTGTCGCACACCTCGCCTCTCCCCCTCACTATCCCTCCCGGGACGCCTCCCCCCATAGCAGGTAATAATAGTGAACACATTTATAACGGGGAGCAAACATCCTCAACTCCACACTGCCCCCCCCCCCCCCCCCCTGTTTTTTTC
>NW_015628351.1:3600222-3612850 GCF_001515625.1 Sinocyclocheilus rhinocerous
AGGTTTCATCATCCCCGAGGAAGAGTGAAATCCATAAAGCGCTTTGGTACTCTAAGTGCCTCTCTGGGCCGAAGCCGTGATCCAGTCCTTGTTCTTCGGGTCTGTTGTGGGACAAAAGTTGGTAGCACCGCTCCCAAGGGGGTAGTCGGACAGTCATGATGGCTACTTCCGCCATGTCTTCTTTTCCTCAATGGACGGTCTGAGCTTGTCATACGATCTTCAGGTGCCTCCAACCCAGACCATCCCAGGAGAACCCCAGACCTCCCTGACGCTGCGTGTTCAGTTCCTCCAGGAGTGTCTAGAGCTCCCCCAGAAATCCGGGTTATGGAGTCACCCTCTCTTTATATCCTGCTGAGGCTCCCCACCCGTTGTCTGGCGCTGCGTGTTCAGCTCCTCTGTACGCAGGATGGGTTGCCCCAACAGTCTGCCGCGGACTTCTGTTACCGAAGGGTCGCTGTTCTCCTTGGTACGGGGCCAGCCGGTCCCGATGCCAAACCACAGTATGACCTCCAGGCTTCTTCCTAACACGATAAATGGACTCTCCAAGCCTCTTCACCACATAACATGGTCCTACCCAGGCACAATCTAATTTAGGCGAGCATCCCTTCTGTCTCTTAGACCCATAGACCCATACAAACTCTCCTGCATTGAAATCACGTCCTGTGCAGTGATGATCATATGCTCGTTTCTGGCATATACCTGCCTGCAGAGCTTGACGACGGGCAAACTCATGGGCTGACTGTAGCTGATCTTGTAACTGATGGGCGTACTCCAACCCAGGTGGTGCATCTGATGCATCTGGTGGGCGACCCATTGGCAAGGAAGATGGGGTTCTCAATTCTCTGCCCAGCATTAGAAGCGCTGGTGTACACCCAGTTGTCTCCTGCACTGCACTCCAAGTAGCAAGCAGAACCAGTGGCAACTGCAGATCCCAGTCCTTTTGATCCCGGCTCACACACAGGGCCAGTTGGGTGGCTAGTGTCCGATTATACAGCTCGACCATCCCATCACTCTGGGGGTGCAAGGGAGTTGTCCTCGTCTTCCGGATGCCGAACTGTCGACAGAACTCAGAGAACAGTTGGGACTCGAAGTTCCTTCCTTGATCGCTATGCACTTCGGTGGGGACCCCAAAGCGAGCAAACATGCCTTCCAGCAGGACCTCTGCCACTGTCTCGGCCTCCTGATTGGGAACAGCATAGGCCTCCACCTCACAACGGCCCATCATAGTTGCCTGCTCGCCCATGACAGTCACAAGGGGAAATCAGGAAGTCTGAAGAACTCTTCTCATCAAGAGCCTGGGATGAATAATAGTGACTGTAGAACCGGTGTCCAGCAAAGCCCGCACTGACTGTCCATCCACTTTGACCTCAATCCGACAGCACTCAACTGGACTAGTCTTCTCAAGAGACGATTCACAGGGAGGTTCAGGAGTGACAGATGGGCCGAGAGTACCTCCCTCTTCTCCGGCCCCTGTCCGTTTCCCGAGGGCTGCATAGATGCTGCCACATCCAGGGCGGTGCACTCCCGATGCAAATGCCCTGCTTTTCCACAGCGCCAGCAAACCACGAGTTCCCTCTGGGATGCATTCGTCTTAACAGTTGGTGACTGAGTCTGCTCCCCAGAGTATGCAGCAAAAACCCTGGGACGGCCAACAACTCCACTGGATCATTCATCCAATATCCTTTCTATAACTTGAGCTTGGTCTAGGGCTTCGTCAAGGCTAGATGGCTGAGCTATTCGTACCTGCTGCCGTAGGTGGTCTGGAGTCAATCCTAGGATGAACGCATCCTGAACCAATGCATCTCTCACGTGTTCGCTGAATTAGGATAACTGCGTTGAGCTAGATGTTGCAGGTCAGCCATAAACACAAAGGCTCCTTCGGTTGCCGGGTGTGCTCCTGAAACAAAGGAGCCCTTTGCAGGTAATAATCCCCATAACAGGTAATAATAGTGAACACATTTATAACAGCCGACAGAAGACGAATTTCAAGTGGAAGTGGATGCGCATGTCTTTCAAAACTAGAGGTGAGGGAATAAGGCAGGTCTGATGGCAACCATAGGAACTTTGTCAGTTTTTGATGCGTCAATCGTGGGAGGAGTATTGTAAGCAAACAGCCTCAATGCCACAATATAATAACATAGTCCCCTCTTGTGGACACTTTATAAACTGCACCCCAACCTAAAGTATTACTGTAAAGATACCACATCTCCCCTTCCTTTTATCTTGGCAGGGGTACTCGTCAAGGCTGTCCCCTGTCACCCCTGCTGTTTAATTTATCATTAGAGCCTTAGGCCTAAGTGATCAGACAATGTCCCACAATAGTTCCAATAAGTTGTATGAATACATCCCATAAAATTTCACTCTATGCTGATGATGTTTTGCTGTATATATCAAACATCACAGATTCGGTTAAGGAATGCTTAAAATTATTTGATACATTTGGTAAACTGTCTGGTTATAAGATTCATTGGAACAAATCCATACTTATGCCCCTTAATTTAGCTGCTAAATCAGAGATTCAGACCTTACTTGTCAGTGACCAGTTTAATTATCTTGGAATTAGAGTTTTTCCTTCATTATCTCACATTTCCAAGTGGAATTATCAGTCTCTTCTGGATAAGATTAAGAGCAATCTGTGTTGGTATCCACTTTGTTTGGCTCTTCATGGAAGGATAGCCACTAATAAGATGAATATACATCCAATGCTAAGTTTTTTATTCTTGGTGTTACCTCTGACACCACCTGCTGGCTATTTTAAAGAGATCAATACCGCAGTATCAAAATTCTTGTGGAATAATAAAAGGCCTAGAATTCGTCTTAAGTCTATGCACCAGCTAAAACCTCATGGTGGCTTATCCCTACCCTATTATTTAGCATTCCAGATGAGACCGCTTAGGACGTGAATAGATGTTGACTCCCCTGCGCCATGCCGGGCCTTAGAAACTAATATTACTTACTCATTGCGTCTACATTATTTACCCTTTAATATCTAAGAAAGCTCTGGAAAAGTTTGGTCCAATTATATACCATTCTATCAAAACCTGGTAAGCAGCAGAAAAGATTATGGGAGCTTCAGATTCTTACAGTGACTACCCTCATTTGGCATAATAATAATATTTGTACTGGTAACAAACCAATCGTTTCCAAATGCTGGGTTGAATGTGGTATTTACACTTTAAAAGACCTGTACAATGATTATGGGCTCAAGTCCTTTCAGATTCTAAAGGATGAATTCTTTCTCCCAGGATTCTCCTTTTTCTTGTACTTAAGATTAAGATCTGTGCTGGAAGCCTACGGATACCCTGGTTGATTAAAATATATCCTGATCCTATGATGAAACTGGATAGATTCTAGTATGGCTTCCAGAGGTTTTGTGAGTGTAATTTATAAATCACTTGTGGTATGACAGTATTTAAACATTCTGACTGAGGGTTTCTGGGAAAGAGAACTTAACACTGTGATTGATTGAGACACTGTCTGGGGGAATTGTTTTGATACCTCAAAAAACCCAGCTCACCAAATGATTCATTATAAGTTAATCTATAAGGCATATGCCACTCCCTGTTTATTATATAAAATGAAAAGAAAGTCTGACCCCTTCTGTCACCTGTGTATGTCAAGGTACATGTATGCATATGTTCTTGGACTGTTCCCGAGCTGTGTTGCTCTGGTCCTTGGTACAGGACTTATTGTTGGATCTTCTGAAGACTCAGAACCATATGGACCCACTGCTTTTTCTCTTGCTGGATGATTCGTCACTGTCATTGTCTGTCAATCAAAAAAGGATTCTGTCTGCTGCTCTTATTGCTGTCAAAAAGGTTATTCTGAAATTGTGGTTTGATCCATCTACCCCAGTTAGGTTTACTTGGATGTCATATGTACTTGCTGAACATTGTCCTTTTGGAGTGTACCACAGCCAAAATACATGGTGCCACCAGAAAGACAATACAATTTTGGTTGGACCTTATTGACACTTTATCAAACCTCTTGAAATCCTGAAATGTACTTGTTATCCTGCTAATGTTGTTTTGTAATATTGTATTTTAAGTCCCCCCCACCCCCCTGTTTTTTAATGTATATGGCCAGATCTCAGGCTCTGCTGTAAATAGTTATAAATCTAAAATGTTTAATAAATAAGGAATCAAAAAATAAATAAATCAATCAAATAAAAAGAATTTTGGTAACCAAACAGTTGTCGGTAGCCATTGACTTTCATAGTATGGAAAAAACTACGGAAGTCAATGGCTACCGTCAACTGTTTGGGTACCCACATTCTTCAAAATATCTATTATGTTCACCAAAATAAAATAAAAAAATCATACAGGTTTGAAATGACATGAGGGTGAGTAAATGATGACAGAATTTACATTTTTGGGTGAACTGTCCCAGCTTATTGCATGAGAACCCTTATTTAATGTAGTCCATTTTTTGGACATGACCCAACTTACCATCTTCATCTACTTCTTCAATGATGGCATCCAGTTCCTCTCTGGATGGATTCTGACCCAGCATCCTCATGACGGTACCCAACTCCTTGGTGCTGATATCACCTCCACCGTCGGTGTCGAACATGTCGAAGGCAGCCTTGAACTCTTTGATTTGAGATGAAATAAAAGGAAAAAAGAAATTGAAAACAGGATGTGAAAAGCTGCATAATAAGATTTTTATCAATTAAAAATTCACCACTTAAAGGCAAGCAGTGTGAATCAAATGTTCTGAATGAGCAAAATCACATAGAGATTGTCAAAGTTCACACACTCACCAGCAATCATGTCCTCACTCAGGAAAGAGCGGGCGTCATTCTGGGCATCAGTGGGCTAATGAAAAAAAGAGATTGCGATATACTAAGAGCCTCATGGGGCATTTACAAATCAGACTGAAAATTTAAAATGACTTTGCTCATTATTTGGAACTGGATAACCTTCACAGGGGGTTCCTAGTCTTGGATTAAGCAAGGAAAATATATTTCCAGGTATATTCATGGCAAACAAAGAGCAGACAAGAACAACTTTATGAAAAGAATTTCCTTTTAAACAGTTCTCTCTGAGTTAAACGTTTTAAAGTAAAAATATGTGGAAAATTTAGTGGCCTCAAAAAGTATTTGGTAAAATAAGTGTTATAATAAATATTAATTATCAAACAGCTTTAGTGTAAAAGTGTAAGATTATCACTGCATTAAATATCAAAATATCAAATCAGATGGAATTTGCAAACAAATGATAGTGCCTTTATCATACATAACATGGCTTGCTATTGCTATTGCTATTTAATGCAATGAAATTAATATTTTATGTATAGACTGAATCTCATAATACTTTATAGGTAACCTGAAGGTGGACACTTAATAATCTAATTAATCCATTTCTTTTATTAATTATATTTTTAGATCTTAGAAAAACAAAACAAAATTAAAAAACGAACATTAAGAAGTATATGGTTATGTATATGCAATAAATAAATAAAATAAATTAAGTAACATCTATTTAGAACTGAAGGAATAATGTCATGACTAATAGCTCCACATCACAAATGGCTGTAGAGAACATGCAGAATTTACTCCACTTTTACCATCCATATGTCCTCAAGTGAAGCAGATTTAATGGGTTTCTAGTGAAGCTATTATTGAAGAGTTAAAAGGAAAGAGCACACAATTATTTGCATAGTGCTACAGCCACAAAAAAAGACAATGTGACAGAAGAATGAAATTGATTTATTTACCTAATGATGACTCTCATATCACACTTCAGTAATAAAGGTGATATAATACTAATAATATAGAAGATTAAAAGGAAATAAGAACAAGTCCTCAAATTGTATTCCAAAAACAATGCATAAACATTTCATGAAATTGTATTTAACATTTTCCCTAAAGAAAGCATGAGATGCGAGAAGCGTACAGTCTCTATATGCCTACTGTACATTGCATTAATGAGTTTCTCCATGAAATGTATTCTGGAACATGTAAGATAAATGTACAAGTACAAGAGATCTGTCAAACAATATGTTCTCACATAGTCCAGAACTGAACACAGTGTTTAAATATAGCTGCAATAGCTCCTACTACATCACAAATATTCTCCATCTCCATACGATTCACTACGATTTGATAGAGAAGGGCACAAAAAGTACCCAGTGACCCTTTTGCCTGTTCTTGCCTTGGTTTTGTGTAAAATGCTATTTAAAACCAACATATATATACAGTGGGTACGGAAAGTATTCAGACCCCCTTAAATTTTTCACTCTTTGTTATATTGCAGCCATTTGCTAAAATCATTTAAGTTAATTTTTTTTCCTCATTAATGTACACACAGCACCCCATATTGACAGAAAAACACAGAATTGTTGACATCTTTGCAGATTTATTAAAAAAGAAAAACTGAAATATAACATGGTCCTAAGTATTCAGACCCTCTGCTGTGACACTCATATATTTAACTCAGGTCCTGTCCATTTCTTCTGATCATCCTTGAGACGGTTCTACACCTTCATTTGAGTCCAACTGTGTTTGATTATACTGATTGGACTTGATTAGGAAAGCCACACACCTGACTATATAAGACCTTACAGCTCACAGTGCATGTCAGAGCAAATGAGAATCATGAGGTCAAAGGAACTGCCTGAAGAGCTCAGAGACAGAATTGTGGCAAGGCACAGATCTGGCCAAGGTTACAAAAAAATTTCTGCTGCACTTAAGGTTCCTAAGAGCACAGTGGCCTCCATAATACTTAAATGGAAGACGTTTGGGACGACCAGAACCCTTCCTAGAGCTGGCCGCCCGGCCAAACTGAGCTATCGGGGGAGAAGAGCCTTGGTGAGAGAGGTAAAGAAGAACCCAAAGATCACTGTGGCTGAGCTCCAGAGATGCAGTCGGGAGATGGGAGAAAGTTGTAGAAAGTCAACCATCACTGCAGCCCGACGGAAGCCTCTCCTCAGTGCAAGACACATGAAAACCCGCATGGAGTTTGCTAAAAAACACCTGAAGGACTCCAAGATGGTGAGAAATAAGATTCTCTGGTCTGATGAGACCAAGATAGAACTTTTTGACCTTAATTCTAAGCGGTATGTGTGGAGAAAACCAGGCACTGCTCATCACCTGTCCAATACAGTCCCAACAGTGAAGCATGGTGGTGGCAGCATCATGCTGTGGGGGTGTTTTTCAGCTGCAGGGACAGGACGACTGGTTGCAATCGAGGGAAAGATGAATGCAGCCAAGTACAGGGATATCCTGGACGAAAACCTTCTCCAGAGTGCTCAGGACCTCAGACTGGGCCAAAGGTTTACCTTCCAACAAGACAATGACCCTAAGCACACAGCTAAAATAACGAAGGAATGGCTTCACAACAACTCTGTGACTGTTCTTGAATGGCCCAGCCAGAGCCCTGACTTAAACCCAATTGAGCATCTCTGGAGAGACCTAAAATTAGCTGTCCACCAACGTTTACCATCCAACCTGACAGAACTGGAGAGGATCTGCAAGGAGGAATGGCAGAGGATCCCCAAATCCAGGTGTGAAAAACTTGTTGCATCTTTCCCAAAAAGACTCATGGCTGTATTAGATCAAAAGGGTGCTTCTACTAAATACTGAGCAAAGGGTCTGAATACTTAGGACCATGTGATATTTCAGTTTTTATTTTTTAATAAATCTGCAAAAATGTCAAAAATTCTGTGTTTTTCTGTCAATATGGGGTGCTGTGTGTACATTAATGAGGAAAAAAAATTAACTTAAATGATTTGAGCAAATGGCTGCAATATAACAAAGAGTGAAAAATGTAAGGGGGTCTGAATACTTTCCGTACCCACTGTATATACAATATACATTCCTCTCATAGAGCCAGAATCATGTTGTTCACATGCACATTCTCAGGAGGAATCACAGAATGACACTGCAAATGTCAAAGGACCATGATAGTCTTAGCACTGTAATCAAACCCTGTACGTTCCCTCTCTTTGATGATGTGGATTACCACATGTATCCAGAAACCACAATCACTAGCAAAGGTAAAGAAGAGAAGTCACTTGTCAATCACTAGAAAACACTCTAAATACTTAACAGTAGTGATGCTTTGAATATTAATTGCACTGTAAATATATTTGCAAAACACTGCAAGCCAAAAAGACTCATGAACTTTAAGCCTTATATTAAACCATGCAGGCTCAATATTGACACATAAAGTTCTACATTCACAATGTGCTTTATGTGTAGCATCTATGCAAACTGGTTTTATTCAAGGAAAATATCATTTCATATGACCGAATCAGCTTGATGTCATTAAGTTAAAATCACCAATTAAACCTGCACATATCCACTTTTTCATTCTCTTCAAGATCTTCTAGAAAATTGTCCAGTCATAAGTATGAATCATATCTAATAATTTCCAGAAATCTTACCATATTGACAGCTTGTTATTGAGATCAAAGTGTATCTGAAAACAATAACAGTCTTCTGTCCAGCAGCCTTACTCCTAAACGTACTCCTCCAGACTCTCCTAATAAGACCTCATATAATTCTCAATCTTCCAGAAAATGGCCAGGATTGGACAAGAAACTCTACAGACTGAACTTGTCAACCAATGTCTGTTCAGACTTAAAAAAGCCCCACCCTTCTTCTTCATCCCTTTCTAATCCAGTGCCACCTCTATGTGCCCTTCATTGCCCCATATTTAGCTGAAGGATGGACAAGTGGTCTCAATGACATTTCCCTGCCAATAAAAAATAAATAAATAAATAAGGAAAGCAACGCAAGGTTATTTAAGCAGTGGATAAACAGATTCCAGAAACAGATGTTGGCTACAATCACTTCCACACCAAGGTTGGATTAGTTCCCTCACCCACATGACTGTGTTTCTTCACCTTATCTGTCAATCTCACCATCTAGCAGTCAGTTTGGCTGATTATCCCTGTCTATACTGTCCATCTCACTTGGATCTGCATCAGATTGATGCATATTAGGAAACAGTGAGTCACAACAAGACAACGAGATTCATGTAAGGCTTCACAGTCAGCTGGTCATTGTATCACCCTGACAGGGTTTATTACACAGCCACACTCTCAAAAAAAGATACAAATCTTTCATTGGGGAGATGCCCTACTAATATGTGCCAGTAGGTAGCAATATGTACAATTTAGGTAGGTGACATAGCCTATTTTGTACCTTTTTTCAGAGTGAGTACTCTCAAAATATACAAATATTTGGACATGAAATATTAAAACTGGTTCATAATGTTACCCATAATCAGTGTTGGGGGTAACACATTACAAGTAACGCGAGTTACGTAATCAGATTACTTTTTAAGTAACTAGTAAAGTAACGCATTACTTTTTTAATTTAGAGGGAAATGTCTGAGTTACTTTTCCAAATAAGTAACGCCAGTTACTTTGTTCCCATGTCTTGACTGACAGCTCTCGTGTTGCCATGTTGAGAGAAATCGGGAGTAAGTACATTGTGCATGCTGTGTGAACATGATTGCTTGCTGTAGTTCTAGACTAAATATGAACATGTATTTACTCATCTCACCTGCACAAAAACAGATTCAGTATTCCTCAAAATGAATAAAAACAGTCAAATGCAAACTCAGAATATTATACAAACCTGCAATAATTAAATATGTTAAATAAAACAAATATAATTTATGTATATAATCCCATTTTATTAACCAATGTCTTTGCTACTGACCTTCAATGATCCACATTTCATTTTTTGTTATTGCTGAATAGTGTTGAACTTTCATGTCCTGCGTCATATTCTTCAAGCAGTTTGTTTGAGCTGCGCCATCTACTGTACAGACATGAATTTACATTTCCTTCAGCCTGAGGCATACTCATTTCACTTTTATTGTGAAAGGGCTTTTACATTTGTAAAAGAAGAACTTTTTTATATTAAAAACAAACAAGCAAGTAATGTAATGCATTACTTTTAAAAGTAACTTTCCCCAACATTGCCCAAAACTACATTAACTTAAAGCTTAAAGTCCTTTAAAACTAAAGTCCTCTGAGCTAATTTTCACTACAAACGATAACAGACGCAAGATGGTGCAAGATGTGTTTGTATGAAACGAGAGCGTACTACATTTGAAGCGGAACGAACATTGCGACTGTAAAAAAAAATATGTTCAGTGTATGAATCACTGCGTCTGAATATGCCTATTTCCTACTATATAGAAGGTGAAAAACATCGTGTGACATGAGTATTATGTCTGAGTTCAAAGTATTTATAAAATAGAAGGTGAAAAGTCCCTGGATGACCTACTACTTGCAAAAATGTTGTATAAGTCTGGATTTCATTCATATGACACATTCATACTATGTAGAATACAAGGGTCACAAAGTTTGTTCCTCAAGAATGTAGTAGTCCTTCATACTCAGACGGTATACTCTCTTCTATATTCTTTAAAATGGAAAGATATCAACCACTGTGGCTCTACCACTAAAGCTTAATTGTTAACTTCATTCTTAAAAATAAAAATTATTTATTGGAATCAATGGTTCCATGAAGAAACTATAACATCCATGGAACCATTCATTGCACAAAAAGTTCTACTTCACACTAATAAAAAGAGGTTCGTTTAAGAACTGAACACTAAAAGTTCAGTTTTTTCTCTCCCCCCCATGTGTCTTGATAACTAATCACATGGTGTCACTGAACTGCTGTCAGAGTTGGACAACAGTCAAACAAACCATTACAATTTTGAATGGACTACAGCTTTCAAGCTTCTAAAAACAACTTCATTCAGTACTATTAAAGCTTTATAAAAGCAGTCCGTCCATATGACTGGAAGTTTCCAGGCTGAACAGGCTGAAGTGGTTATATAACATGAGGGTAGTTATGATAGAAATTTTATTTCCAGGTGAACTGTCCCTTTATGGTTGCATTTCCTACAAGAACAGTGCTGCTTTTTCCCTCTCTACTTTTCTTCGATATGACAGCAGAAGGAGTGACCTTGTCAGACTCTTAAGGCTCGCTGTCATTACCCTTCCATGCCTTATCCGGTTTCTCCTAATAATCCTCTGACTGCTAGAGTTCCGTAGGCTTTGCAAAAATATCTACTCCACGGACAAGTCTTAGCAGATAGTCTTGATCCACATGCTTAACACACCCACACCCATCACTTATAAACACTTGTAACTCAACTTGTAATACAGTAAAATTGAAGTCATGATGTGTAAAGATGTAATAGCCAAATGTAGACTTGTGTCATGGTCTCAGTTAAAGGCAAAATCCTGTCTGAAACAATGCTGCCTTACTTTTGGATATCAGACAAAGATTCATATCTGCTGATAAGAGTAGTAAAGCAACTGGATCTAACACATATGTACACAGAGTATGAGATTTTAAAATGATTAATTAAAAGTGTTCTACTACTCTCAAATTCTCTCTTGAAATTTTTTTCTGAACCTCCTTTTCTATGAAATGACCTTAATTAGCAAAAAATAAAGGTAAGTCTCACTGAACTGTGGCAAGAAAATTAATGAAAGCCAACGTCTTTTCCAGTGAAAGCCGAAGTGTTTTCATTATGGTGCTCTGGTTGTGAGGAAGGCTATCCATTATATAATGAGCATGCAGTTTTCTCCTTATTATCTATATTATTATCAAAATTTGATATATTGAGGGCCAGGTATCAGACACACATTTTTCTATTAAATCAGAAAGAATGAAATGAATTAGAGCCAGATGTGGCCAAAGAAGTAGTCAACGTAGTTGGCAAAGCCATGAGGGGGGAAAAATAACAACTGAAATACGATTCCCACATTCATATGTTCACAAACAGTCCTACATTTTTTCTAATCCCAGATTCTTCAAAATGACCTTAATTAGCCAAATAAAGGTAAGTCTCATTGAGCTCATTCAGGAGCAATGCCTCTGGCAAGAAAAGAAATGAAAGCCACATTCCTTTCCAGTGAAAGCCCACTTATCCTCATTGTAGTGGCCTGGTATGTAAGGAAGGCCATACATTATCTTATGGTCATGCAGTTTTCTTATTACTATCTATATATTATTAACTCAATTTTGACTATTTGATGGCCAGGCATCAGAAACACGTTTTTCTGTGAAATTTGAAAGACGACGACTTAGAGCCAGAAAATACAATTTTAGTCTTTCTACTTTAAAGTTTCACATTTAATTCAATGCAGTACTTTGTGAATTTTTTTGCACTATATATATTCAACATTTCTCACACTATATCACAGTTTATTCACTATCGTTTAGAAAATGGTAATAAAATATGACAAGAACTCAGAGTTAAACTGTGTCAGAACAAATTCATCTTAATAATGTCAGATAACTTTGATAGAAAGGTATGTAATGGATTACAATCAACCAAAAATTATTCAGCTGTTAAATGTAAGTACACAATTAGATAATACCAATTTAGGTCAACCAATTACCAAGCAATGATTAATTTTCTTAAGTCTGTGGAGTAAAAAGGTCACATTAGCAATTAAAGAAAAAACACTTAAGCAAAACAACGGTCAGGTCAAAGTGTCTGAAACATTTCTGATCCCAAATTTTACTGGTAGTCCACTGTATGAAGAACTTTTTGGGTATAATATGTCACAGTTCACTTTAGTTTGCTATCCTCACTTACATAAATGAACTATAGTGTCCTGCACCCACTAGTAAAAAAAATAT
>NW_015628351.1:3613058-3629904 GCF_001515625.1 Sinocyclocheilus rhinocerous
TGCCAAGTCAGCAGTCTTCCCCATTATTGTGGTTTCAGAGAACAAGAGATACCCGGAATTTATACTGTAGGGATGGTCATTTAATGAAACCTAAATGTAAATATTCTAATATTTTGAGATACTGGATTTTTGACTTTCATGAGCTGTAAGCTCTAATCATCAAAATAAAAAAAATAAAAAAACACTTTTGAAATGTTTTGTGTTCCATGTAATGAATCTAGAATATATGAAAGTTTCACTTTCTGAAATGTTACAAAAAAACAAGAACTTTTTCATGATATTCAAATTTTTTGAGATGCACCTGTGTGTGTGTATATATATATATATATATATAATTTTATTATTCCATTTAATCATATAATTATTTACAATAAACTTTTAAGCCATTTACATTCCCATTTAATTGATTCATACGTTGATTAGCTGTTTATATTATATTACATTATATTTATATCTGTTTATATCTATTATATCAGTTACCAGACAAAACTGGTATTTTTTGACAGAATCTGGCATCCGGGGCTGGATCTTATATATCTGGCATGGAGACATGATCAGAACAGAACAAACAAACAAGTATGATTCCAGTATTCATCAGTTCATAGTCCTACATTTCACAAACAAAAAATATATAATTAACAATTACAATATGATTTCCATATTCATCTGTTCACATAAATTAAAAACAAACTTCATCAGTCTCTTTCCACATTTTATTCTCACTAACTTCTATTAGTAAAAAAAGTTTCCACAAACTTATGAAGATGACTTGGAGCATCAGAATAGCTGCTTACTCATTACGGATAGATTTACATAAATGAACAAATCACTCAGGAGTGAGTGAGTGTCCTGTCATCACTGTTTCTAATCCAGCCCCCATCCAGTCCATAAGGCAGAGTATACTGGTGGGGCTGCTGCACATAGGTAACCTCTGGGGGCTCAGTTAACAAGCATTTATTCTTCATGAGTGCCTAATGTCACCCCAAGCTCTCCAAGACGCTTAAACTGAGGTAAGTGACAGCAGCAACTGTCAACCTCTCGTTCCAGCCGCTCTGCCTAACACTCCTCCTTTTTTCTTCGGTCTATTCTTGGACATTCTTAAGCACAGCAGCTGAATCTCGGGAGAACAACTAGATGTGTAGCAAGCTAAATAAGGAGAAAGCAGTGAACACCCTGCTCTTGTCCTCTCCTTAAATCCCTGTTATCTATCAGGAGTGCTCATTGATTCTACAACTGCACCACTAATGCAAATACAAGCCAGTCGATATAGGCCTAGATTATGTTCAATAGTTCATAGGCCTAATTATGTATCAATAGCCTATCCTTTGAACCACATGATTTGGTTTATCAGTTGTCTACACAAGATGTGATAAATCAATGTTGCTTTTAGGCTTTTTCCATTGTTTTCTTTATTTGCAGAAAAAAAATTCTAATCAGGTTCGGGAGTTGCGTCCTCTGCTGTCAATCACAACGCAAGGATTATAAACAATCGCTTACCTCAACTCTCCCTGCATCCTTTCACCACCAAAAGTTCACTATTTTTAATCACTTCTATTAGCATTTTGATCTTCCTTCATTAACGTGCTTCTGTTAGTGACAAAAAAAGACGAAATCAAATACGAAGACAATATGAAATGCCATTGGTAGGTTACTCACAGAAGCTTTTTAAAATTTTACTATGTTAATTATGTTTTATTTTCATAGCCTATAGGTCACCTCAAACGTCACTCAAATGAAATAGAATAGCATTATCGAATAACAGATATAAAATGTATAACATTTGTGGGATATCTGAATTGATATATGACTTGATAAATTAAGTTGTTTACTTGCGCATAGTATAACAAAACCGTTGCAAATCACATTTTATGGCAATTCTGGCTGAAACTCCATGATACGAAAATCATCACAAACAGTTGATTTAAAGGTGCAATAGGTGATTGTCTTCAGAAACATTTTTTGCTATGCTGTTTGAAAGTCTCTTCACATCCCGATAGCAATCATTAAGTTGTGGTCTAAATGTATTTATCTGTATTTATATATTCTGTGGAAGGCGTACGACAAAGAAATGTTCGTCCAATCAAAACGCTCGGTCCGAGCGTTTTAATTGCCTTTCCTACCTGCCTGTCAAGGTATGTATGAGCATACTTCTGCGCACCGGGTTCGCGCAGACAGGATACGTCATCAGCACGTTCACGCACGCTGTGCAGATAGAGTGAGAATGGCAGACAAACATCAACAACCTGATCTTCCTTCCTGGTATTGTAGTACTTTTAAAGTTTTCTCACCGGTGAATGACACATAATGTAGCCCAGCGGTCCCAAATTCCAGTCCTCGCGCCCCCCACTCTGCATATTTTGCGTGTCTCGCTTAGTTAACACACCCGATTCAGATAACCAGCTCGTTAGAAGTGAGCGCCGTGGATGAACTGTGTTCCGATCGATATGATCCCCACACAGTGTTCATTGCTCCCTACTCCCTGAGCGGGGGAAATCCGTTGAAGTTTACTTCACTTAGGAACATGGACTGGAATTGGGAACCGCTGATGTAGCCTATTGTAGTAATGTTGTCTCTGGTATTCTGGTCTGTGAGCATATGCGTTCAGGGGGCGTGGCTTTGGACGGCGATTGCAGGAAGGGAGTGACAGTTAGCTTTCAGTGCTATCAGGCTAAAGTTAGCATTTTCCAAGATCTCCTACTGCACCTTTAAGTTTAGGCTAGACTTTTGTTGTGATTGGAGTGACTTTAAAAATGGAACTGGTCAATGTAATGAGTGTAGCCTACTTCACTTACTTTGTATTTATTGTAAACCTGAATTTTGGGAGAAACATGCTATATCTACTTTAATTGCACTTATAATCACTCAATCAATAAAAAAAATCTCCTGAGGCCACAAGAGGGCGCAAAATGACCTTAATGCGTTTCCCACTCATGTCCCAAATGCGTTTCCCACGTGCTTTCCATCTTTCATACTGTGGAGTGCAGTCTACGCGTGTCCGACTCCCAGCCAGGATGCCAACATCACTTCAGACGCCCTCCAGCTGTTGGACCAGGGACACTGCCTCTTCAGATCCATCCTGCCGTCAGATACAGCTGTGAAGGTACTAGTGTGTGTCTTTGTGCTGATGACCATCATCTCACTTATCATCAACGGCTGCACTCTGTTCAGTCTTGGCAGTTCAGAAGACTTATCCTGGGAGCCACGCTTTGCTCTGCTGAAGAACCTCATAGTAAGTGATGTCCTACTCATTGTAACCCAAAGTCCAATGGTGGTATACTGTCTGCTACAGAAGACCACTCTGCTGTATGGCGCTTGGTGCATCACTCAGTTCTTTATTAACACTGTTTGTGTTTTCTGCACTTTGCTTACTATCACCTGCATGACTTTGGAGCGTTACCTATACGTGTGCCAGGCCATCTACTACCTTGTTGTACTAACCACCAAGCGCCTTTACTTAATAGTCGGGCTCACGTGGCTTATTTCACTATCCTTATCGGCGGTGATCACTGCTTTGCTCAGTTTAGGCCTCAAGAGTTAATTGCTGGGGAAACCCATAACGGGACTCCTTTGTGAGCCGGACACCTTGGAGGCCCACCTTGGCTTTCCACGAGGCTCTGCAGTGTTTCGAAAAGGGGTTGGGCTTGTGGTGCTCCTACTCGTTCTTGTACCTGCGCATGTATCAGGAGGCACGTAACGCCGTTCAGCCTTTCCAGAAGGTCAACAAGAGGCCACGCAAAACCGTGATGTTCTACTGCTCCATGCTGCTCCCCATCTTTCTGACGATAGTCTCAGATGCTCTGTGGGAACTCGAGGGCAACATGGCAATGGTCCGTTCGTTGGATTACCCTGGAGACTGGATGTTGGCGGGAACCCTCCACATCATGCTGCTGGTGATGCTTCAGGTGCCTCCTTGCATTAATCCGCTCATCTACGGTCTGCACAACAGGGAGGTGAAGGAAGCTCTGCCCAGGCTGCTGTGGTGGATGAGGGACAACCGCTAAATGAGACCGAAATTCAAGATGTTTCAGGGAATTTTCAGTCACCTGGCAACATTCTGAAGAAACGGAGAGGAAAAAGAATAGAAGAGTGTGGTTTTGTGAGATTATAATAATACACAATATAAAACTTTAATGCAAGATGCAAAACAGTAAATCTGACTCAAATGTAATGTGCCTTTTGTTCATAAAACATGCCTGTACTTTTGTTGTTTCTTTATAAATATAATTTGGTAACACCTTACATATAGGTTCAAATTGTTTAGTTACTGCATCATGAACTAACAGCATTAATGTAGGTTTGTGCTAATTTATAAATATATTGTTTGTTCATAATAACTGAATTTATTAAACTGATGCATAAAAACTTTTAACTTTTAATTTTAACAGTGTTAAGAGAGCTTCTGCATTGCGCAACATGCTGTAAAACTGAGGCTTATTGTAAATTATCACCTATGTTTATATTTTATATATATGATTGATTGCTTAATAATAGCCACATATTTTATTTGGTCTATTTTTGACAAGAAAGGCAGTAAATTACTGTGAATTTCACAGATGCCCCATTTACGTTCACTTACCACATTGATTAAAGTACATATCTGTCAGCTTTATATATAACCTTATATAACCTTATGCACATATTCCTAAAGCTGTGAAATATAATAATGTTAACATTCTTAATGATTACCTGCCAAGAATGCAGATGCACTGTAAAAAGGCATAGCAGAAATGAGTAAATGTGAAACAACTCAGTTTCTGTATGTCAGTATAACAGATATCAGGGTTTAATTACAGACTAATACTGTAGCTTCATAAATGAATACTTAGGGAAAACAAAAACATATATGTAGAAAAGATGAAAAGGGGAATCATGTTTTAATAGCTAAATTTTATTTATTCGTTTGTATTTGTTTGATTCTTTATTTATTGTGACCAAAAATTTAACTTTCTTTTTGTTGATGATCAATTATGCATTATGAAGACACTGTCTGGTTGGTTTTGTTGTAATTTGAGAAGAAAAGTAAGAATTTTGCTAAATTTAATGTGCAAAAATAATGTATCTGTGAGATGTAATGACATAATTATTTGGTGCAAAATAATAAAAATACTTTATACTTAATACTTACATGGTGTCTCCATAGAGATGTCTGATACCTGCACTTTCCACTGGTGGAAATGGTATCAAATCCGTTAACTTAATTGTCCAGACTCTCTTTCATCTCTCAATCGGTGGTTGCTAACAGTAAGTGTTTAAAAAGCAACTTTCATATTTTTCAGACTATTTTCTTTAATTGTATGGTTTGTTGAGAAGAGGTGTGCTAATATTTTCTAAGCCGTTAGACTTACTGCTTACAACTAACCCTAATTATTTTTGTCTGTTGACTAACTGCTGGAGAAAAAAAACAAACAAACCACATAACCATAACACAGGACATGATGGACAAAACCATACAGTATATAGTGGGTGGAATATTTCGCACTGTTAGACAGACCGCATAGCAAAATACTAACAAACACTCAGATCACCTTAGAAACGCCACAGCTTTGCACTTTAAGCACCACTCACATTTTCTTCAGAAAATCTATTAATTTAACCTAATGGAACATGGAGCATTCATGCAACATTTGACACATTTTAAAACCTGCAATGAATCTCAAATGTGATCAGTCTGTCCTCATATTGTTATCGATCATGCAACTCATGTTTTGGTCTTGGAAAAGTGCTTTTTACCAATTTTTAGTATTCAAAGTTTCTTTAAATAAAAGAGTCTTTTAATGGCTAAATAAGTGTGAGAAAATGGCAAAAATTCAAATGAGGATGAAATGTTTATATAAACTGAAAGTTCATTATCGTGTAAAAACTAGTGGCAAAACCACATTCTCTTTTTTTCTCCTGCATGCTTCCTAAATTACATGAGCATGCATATATAAAGCACAAAAATATGTAGCACTTGACTCAAATAAAACTTTTCAATTAAAGGGAGAGAGAAGAGAGAGACCTTGACCAAACAAAAGCTTTTGCATGGTTGTGGCTAGACAGGATACAGCTGTAGCCAGAAACTAACAATAAATTAAATTTTCTACCTATTAGATAGTATTTTTTAACGCCTACACCTACCCCAACCCTAAACTTACCCTTATAAAAATGCAAAAACAGTAATTATGCTATATTGATGTGCACATGCCCAGTAGCCACATCTGTATACCATCTAGCCTTAACCCTTTTTCATTTTTCTATGGAGATACAGTACTTTCTAATCCAACCAGTCTTGCTTAAACGCTATAGATAGTTATTGGTGAGCTCCCTCTAGTGATTAAAGAGAGTGACATTTTACTTTAGCATTTTAGTCACTGTTCAGTTCAAGCACATACTGTATTTAAAGCCCCTTTTAATTATAAGATGAACACTAAAAATAATAGTACATTTTGGGTTTATATATATACAGAGAAATGGTAATATGGCATAAAAATCTATTTATACATACAAATAATTGGCCATGGAAAATTCATTCTGAATTAAATGAAACCAACAAGAGAAAATAAGCCTGTAGTGATCAAAAGTTCTTCCTCTCAGGTGCAGAAAGACAAAAGAATGAGGAAGTGATGAGTCGTTGTGCAATCAGTCACTTCACATTGATGCATTGCAGGGAAATTGAACTGTAGCTCACACACAAGCCACAGAAACTGACCTGAAACCAAAGACATACATGCTGTATAGGTGAGTGCAATTTTCTGATTCATTATAATCATACAACACAAGTTGTCATTCAGTTGGAATTGTCATTGTGGAATTGTCATTCAGTTTAATAGTTAATTGGTTGTTGTTTTTTATCAACTAACGTTAGCTTGTCAAATGTGTTTAAAGCATTACTGCAGTATTTATATAAAAACATGTTCAACAGGTATATATATACATTTTTTGTTTTAAATTAGACAAGAATGATACCACTGCAAAAAAAAAAAAAAAATACTTACTAATAGACTTAAAAATGACTTACTTAAAGAAAAATGTTTACTAATTAAATAGCAGTAAGAGATAGTGGAGTAAGATATGCCAGTGTTAAGTGTTAAGCCACCCTGTGTACCTTCTAAACTGTGCACAATTTTTGTTGTGATGTTATTTAGTAAGTCATTATCATATTTAGTTGTTGAGCTGTGGAGAGGCAATGCTGACTGAGTTCCAGCGTCAAGTACAAGTCGTCAATTGCCTGCACGAAGTGGCTCTAACAGTGAAGGTGCTCTACCAAGACAGAACGGATCTTCCATCAACAGATAAAGTTCAAACAACTGTGTCCTGAGTATTTTGTCTTATATGTAGTACATACATCTACATTATCATGTATGTGTGTCAGCTCCTCAGAAGCTGCAGGAGTTACTGGAGGAGTGCAATTTACCCTCTGACTTTCAGGTGCCTTTTGATCCCCGTGTCAGAGCAGGAAGTATCATATAGTGAGTTGATATACTTATATATAAGCTGGTTGATATAGTATTTATATATAAACTGATTCGAACCAAACTTAACCAAAAGAATTAGTCCTTAACGAACATAAATTCTGTAATTATTTATTCACCCTCATGTCATTCTAAACCTGTATAACACGAAATAAGACACTTTGAAATTTTGTTTCTTGGACCTCATTGACTTTTACTGTTTCAATGAAACATGCTTCAAAATATATGCTTTTGCGTGTGGCAGAAGAAAGCAAGTCATAGAGGTTTAGAATAACATGAGGTTCAGCAAATGATGGTAACTTTGTCATTTTGGGTGAATTATCCCCATAACTCAAACTGTTTTTCACACAGCTAAAAGACTGTAAAGTGATGGCCTCTAAAGAAAAAGCCACTCTGGCTTGAGTTCTCTTGCGTACAGTCAGAAGCTCCAGCCTCTCCTCCTGTCGGCATCATCTTTAAACATGGAGATGACCTCCGACGAGATATATCCAGCTGCAGACCCGCAGCACCAGCAGTTTCAGAACCGCAGTCATAGTGGTGCTGCGGGTCTGCAGCTGGATACTATTGCCTCCGACAGGACATGCTCATCATCCAGGTAAATAAGCAACTATTAAAAAACAACTGACTGATTTTCACTGGTAACTAAAAACCAAATTAAGAAATTAATTTTTTTTTTAACATTTTTAAATGTTGTTTTTCAGACTCTATTGGTCATGGACTCAATTTGGAAAGAGAAAGGTTTAGATTTTAACCTGGTGCCCTATGGATGTATTTCTACAGGATTTAACATAATGATCAGTCTCTCTGTTGTTCTTATAACTGAATTATAATACCGCTTATTATAATATTATTATAATTGTAAGAACACTTAACATATTCAATAAATATTGACAGACAAGCAAAAATCTATTTTAAAATAATAATAATTATGGCACAGAACTCTAGGATACATGATTCTGACTGGCTGCAGACTTGTGTGCTACAAAAATGTCTAATGACCAACAAACTGACTTAGCATTCAGCTGTATGTCTGTCTTTGACACAGGAATGATTGAGATTGTGCGAAATGCGATCACTTTTGCCTCTGTTCAGAGGAGTCAGGGAGGTGTGGCGGGAGCTTTCAAAAACAATGCCTTGTATGACTGGCTTGAGAGGAAGTGCCCATTCCAGGAAAAAGTAAGCAGATATACTGTACTAATACTATGTCATGTGAGCTGACTTCTGTCATTCTATCAGATCTGTTTTCTGTAGTGTCTCGAAAAGCAGATATTTGATCATTCTCTTCCTTTTGTCTTGAAATTCGGTGCAACAGTACTTTCAAGCTATAGAGAAGTTTTGAACTCGTGTGCTGGCTACTGTGTAGCTACATATGTGCTGGGTACAGGTGACCGCCACAACGACAACATTATGATCACTGATCAAGGTAAAGGAACAAGTTCGTTTTTGTCTCGTGCATCTGACAAGACAAAAGAAAAAAAAATCACATGATGTAATTATTGCATATGCAAAACCAGTAAACTATGTAGATGAATATATTACAAATAAATGATCCAGTTCAACTTCAGTCATGATCTTGTTACATCTGGTTAATAAAATATGATTCATGTCACATATTTGATGTCTACCATCCATACAAAATGTTCGGAGTATTATGGGTAGATTTTTAGAGAGGGTTCAATAACACAGAACATGCCTTGAATAGATGTACCAGTATTTTGCGAATGGCCACTTGGAATCGAACTAATGTTAAATTCTCAGTTCTTCTCAGGGAACTTGTTCCACATTGATTTTGGGCACATCCTGGGCAACACTAAGCTTCCTGGGGGTGAACAGAGAAAGGGTGCCCTTTGTCCTCACCCCTGAGTTCCTGTATGTGATGGGCAGGGTGAAAGGCCGTCCCAGCCTCTACTACCAGAGATTTAGGGTATGTTCTGTTACACTGCTTCTCTTTGAAATATATTCAGTGTTACAGGGCCTTGCAACCAGTGTTGTTATTGTTAACTAAAATTAAAAACTATTCAAATCTGTTATTGGTAATTACAATGAAGCTGAAATAAAATATAAATATTACAATTTCAACTTAAACTTAAAGGGATAGTTCACCCAAAAATGAAAATTACCCCATGATTTACTCACCCTCAGGCCATCCTAGGTGTATACGATTTTCCTCTTTCAGACAAATACAATTGGAGTTATAATAAAAAAAAAATTCTGGCTTTTTCAAACTTTATAATTTAATTTAATTTATGCATTTAGCAGACGCTTTTATCCAAAGCGACTTACAGTGCATTCAGGCTATACATTTTTTACCAGTATGTACTTGGTAAAAGTATTATATTACTTTATAATAGCAGTGAATGGGGGTCGTGATTTTGAAGCCCAAAAAGTGCATCCATCCATCATAAAAGTGCTCCACATAGCTCTAGGGGTGAGTAAAGGCCTTCTGAAGCGAAGCAATGCGTTTGTGTAAGAAAAATATCCATATTTAAAACTTTATAAACTGTAATCTCTAGCTTCCGCTAACTGTTGTACACACATTCACAAGAAAGTGGCCTAGTGGATGACGTAGGACGCAGGCGTAGTGTAAGCTCCGATGAAAAAGACTATTCTTGGCTTAAATTAAAATCCTCGTTTTGTAAAGCCTTTCTCCCATGAACATGCATATTACAGTTAGCGGAAGCCAGAGATTACTGTTTATAAAGTTTCAAATATGGATATTTTTCTTACACAAATGCAGCGATTCACTTCAAAAGGCCTTTATTAACCCCTGTGAGCTGTGTGGAGTACTTTTTTATGATGGATGCACTTTTTAGGGCTTCAAAATTCAGGACATTTTTAAAAATAACTCTGAGAGTCATATAAACGATGGCTTGAGGGTGAGTAAATCATGGGGTAATTTTCATTTTTGGTTGAACTATCCCTTTAAAAATTAGAAGGGTTGCCTCTGCAACTAACTGAAATAAGTTGAAGTAATAAAATGACTAAAAACTGAAATCAAATAAGCTTTATAGAAACATTTTTTAAAAATCAAATAAAAATTACACATAAAAAACACATGAAATTACTAAAACTTAAATTAAAATGGCAACTGAAAATATAGAAATAAAAGCTACTTCAACATATAAAAAAAACAACTAAATTAGTTAATAAATAACACTAAAACAATACATGCCACTAACACAAAACTTGAGAAGCATTTGTTTCTCCTGCCAGCCCATTGTATTACGCATTTAGAAAGCTTACTCTGATCTGGATTTGTGATTCAGTAACTAATAAAAAAATAAAACAAATATGTTTAATCATGCACACACGATTTGAACAAGTCAACAGAATGCTACAGCCATACTCTGAGCTCCAGTATCTGTTCTTTCTTTAGGACACCTGTATCCAGGGCCGTGCACAGACCTTTTGAGGGGCATGTGCTGAAACGGAAAAAGGGCCACCCCCCTTTTAACTATTTTTGAATTATTCGGTTCATCAGTCATCAAAGCTCAGTAAATATTGGTCACAGACACAGAAATTTACTTTAAATTTCAACATGCTGATTCACTCACTAAAAACTCCCACAGATCATGTTTTCAGACCATTTCAAGTCTTATTTTGACGTAACAAAGTGGTTACATCTAAGTGTGTGAGTTGTTTACTTACTTTTTTAAATGAGTCTTCCCATTAATGCCATTATATTGTTCATTCAGACTGATTCGCGAACGTAGAACGCGCATGAAGCAGACAGACAGATGTAAAGGGTGACCAATATCATTGATTTATTTTATCGCCAAAAAAAAGGGCACTTCGGAATGTAAGGGCAAAAAGGGCATGTGCTCTGCACAGGTTGAGCCCTACCTGTGCACGGGCCTGCCTGTATCAATGCCTATCTGTCCCTCCGGGCTCAGTCTCGCCTTCTAGTCACGCTCTTCTCTCTAATGCTGCTCACGGGAATCCCTGAGCTCAGCATGTCACAGGACATGCGCTACCTGCTAACTGCACTGCAGCAGGATCAAGGGGAGGAAGAGGCTAGGAACCACTTCCTGCAGCAGATTGCCCTCTGCGAGCAGAAAGGTTGGACCGTCCAGGCCAACTGGTGGTTTCACATGATGGCGGGCATTAAATAGAAAACATAAGGAAACTATGTACCTTTCTGACAATCAGCAAAGGGAATTTCTCTACATGCTACAAAAAGATTGAGAACCACTGACTTAAAGAGACAGTTAACCCAAAATTGAAGATCTGTCATTATTTACTCACCCTAATATCATTCCAAACTTGATTTTCTGATTTCCTTTGCTAAGCTGAATACAAAAGGAGATGTTTGTCAGGATGTTCATGCTGCTCTATACCATGAAAGTGACCAGGGGCTGACAAATTCCTAAAAGGACAAAAAGCACCATAAAAGTACCATTTCCATTGTGGTCTATTTCTATTGTGGTCTAGTGGTCCATTTCAAGTATTCTGAACTTTATGTAAATAATAAACAAAACTTCTCTGTAAATCTCATTTATGCATTTTAAATATGCAAATTCACATTTGGCACATTGTTGTAGTATGAACAGAAAGAAATGTAAACAGAATGAGGGTGAATTTTTGCTGAACTATCCCTTTAAATATTACATTTGATCATGCAAATTACATGAAGAAAAATTTTGTATTCAATATAAACAATAAATGTGTGTTTGCTACTTCACGTTTCTTATTGTTTCCATTAAATAATCATCGAAGAACCTGAGTCACAATTCAGATGAATTAAGACCATCTTAACTATTAGAAAGACCCTCGGTGTGCCATGATGGTACTGTAAGTAATAAGGATGACACACCAGGAAATGAGATCTTGCATGTAAACAGTGTAATCACATGCTCTCATGTGAGTACCATCCTGCTATTTACAGTGGTTGCCTTTAGAGGGCACCCTGGCCCATATTCACCTCACATGCACTGGGTCATGAGACAACAGACCTAAAAACACGTTGCTTGTTAACAATAGACTCTGAGATAAAACAGTTTTAGTTTTGGTTAACAGTACTAAGAATAGGACATAAAAACGTGAAATTCCCTGCGCAAAGGCCGTGTTGTAGAGTTGTCGTAGTTGTTGGTTAGGGTAGGGAGAGAAGGGAGGGGTGTTTGGTGGGTGTAGGGGTGTTTTCAAAGCCAGCAGTTTGGGGGGCATGGGCGGGGGGCTGTCAAGTCTGTCTGAGAGACTGTTTCCAGACAGACAAGCCTCCATGCTTCTCTTAGCTTCTCGTCTCGCATCCACTGCATTCTCACATCATGCTGTTCTTCCTTCAGTCTTTTCCTTTGTTGAGGTATTTTCCGGTATTTTTACATTTCTCATTTAATCAAGTTGTGTCTTTAAAACAGCTCAGCATTCATTTATTTCACTCTTCCTCGATTCCTCGTTCTTACGCACTCACACAAACACACACGCCAAGACGGCATCACTGTGTTTCTGACAAGGATGAGCACATGGTCGTCCCACACACTGGCTGATTGTCTTTCTTGGGGCTGTCCGTTCTTTACTATAAGAGCTCTACAAGCTCTCACAGCACTTTATCTAAAGGTAAGATATTTTTAGAATAGATTGAACGTTGTTATTTTTTAATTTTTTAATTTTTGGTCTTCAAATACATTGACTTTCAGCTGCTGATTCAACGTCTTCCTTCAGGTGAGTGTAACAGACAAAAAAGGTATTTATTCTATCATGTTATAAGAAGCTTTTTATTTACTATGTATATTTATCATACATAATTAAAATAATATATATATATTTTTTTTTAAATTAGAATATAAATATGTTACAGAAAATATGCTTCTCGTGAACTGAGGCTAATTTTTATAGGTAATATGCTATAAATATTGACACAAATATTTGTGCTTTATACTTGATACCCTATAGGTCTTTTGGTTCAATTACAGTGAACCATGTTCAGAACTATTGCATTGCTTTACACTAAACCATCTGCGTGACACCCGGCTTTTAAACCCACATGGATTTGAGGTCATATCCCATCGCCATGTGCTCTCCTTGAGGTCACTGCCTCAAAGAAAAAATAAATAAATAAATAAAAAGCCATATCTGATTCAACCTGCTTTTTATAATCGAGAAGCTCCAGTAATTACTTATAAGGGTGTGTCAGTGGGCAAGTCAGTTCATATCTGTTTGAGTCCAGGTTACTGAGTGCATGTGGAGGACAGAGTCAAGCAGCAATGGTTTCCAGTGCAGAAAAGAGCACTGACCTAGTTCACGCCAGACAGAACAGCCAGACATGCCCCCAATTTCCCCACATTATTAAAAAAAGTGAGAATGTAGTAATTTTTCTAATTACTGTCAAATCAATGCAAAGTCAGTAACACAACAAATGACTGTAAAAAAAATTGTGTAATGCGTTGTGAGGTAATAGTGTATATATAGTTTCATTAGTGTGTTCTGTAACACTACTGAAAGATTCTGCCCAAAGAAAATGCTAATCATCAAGGTGACTTCAAAAAATTACTTTAAAGGGGTCATTGGATGCTACATGAACTTTTACAAGTTGTTTGAACTGAAATGTGTGTTGGCACCCTATAATGATAAAAATCCACTGCATCTATGTTTGCACAAATCACTCGTGATCCAGCCTCACCTACAGAAGAAGTGAGTATAAGGTTTTGCAATGAATCTTTGCAAATCGCCTTTCCTAATAATGTTTTTGACAGGGTAAAAAAAGTGTTTTTTACACTACCGTTGAGAAATTGTAACCAAACTATGCTACAGACTTTTCATTAAGACCCTAAAGAATCATATCAACTTGTGGAAAATGGGCATCCGATGACCCCTTTAAAAGGGACATGCAGCATATTTTCCGACATTTGCGATATCACAAATATTGACGAATGGGACGAGACCTGGTTGAGCTGCATTAGAGAAGGCGACGAGTGTTATCACTATGTCGGAGACACGCTAGCTGATTTTATGGGTGCCCTAAGTACATATACTAAAACAAGGTAAGAAAAAAACCCTACTGACTATGCACATATGGTTATCTGGAGCACAGTACTTGCATTACAAACTATACTGTATTAGCATTAAAATAATAATAATAAAATGCTGCAACATCTAGACTCAACTAAGGTAGTAGATTTATAAGACTTAACTTATAACATATACCTGTGCCTTCACACAACCGTGTGCTGTCACTAATACTCACAATAGTTTGTTTTCCTCATTTGTACATTTCTTTGGATAAAAGTGTCTGCTAAATGAGTACATTTCTGCTCATAATAGCACTGTACCTTTGGAAATGTATTAATAAGTAATAAATAAATAAGTCCTAAAGACACGTCAGCTGATTCCTGGGACAAATGTTAAAGACTGGAGTCAAATTCCATTCCATTTTGTGTGTTTTTAATGACTCCAAACTTTTTTGTGTACATACCACAGGTGTGTCTTTAATCATATCTGTCTTTCATGTTAAGTACAGGTGTGGCTAACTACATTTATCTAAAACTGACAGAAACACAACTCATTGGCCTCAAGGGCTAATCTTAAATGATCACGAAACCCTAAGACACATTCTTTTTGTTAAAAGGTGTGCACACATTGCATATTATGGAAATATTATTAAAAAACACTGAAATCAAACACAAATTTGAAATAGTAAGGGCAAAGACTTTAAAGTAAATAGTTGAAGCTACATCACAAACTATTTCAAATATGGCCGTTAATAACTTCAAACATCACCATTGAAACCAGCACATTTGATTTGAGATCTACTCTTACGCTGGAACAGATCACAGTGAATAGTGATCACAGTGAACTTAAATTTTGTCTTCTCAAAGCTATTTTAACGCTTATACTGTATATAGTGCACAAGTTGTATGCACTCTTAAAGATAAAGGTTATTTATTGACATCAACGGTTTCATGAAGAACCTTTAAAATACGCTTTTCAAATCCACAAAATATTTTTTATAGTGAAAAAAAGTTTCTTTCACTAAGAAACATGGTTCTTTGCACTGCTGTGGTCTAAGGCACTTTTGGAACCTTTATATTTAAATATGTGGACTCATTTCAAGGTGCCTTTCTAGTTTTATTTTGACAATCAATGGACACTAGAAAGTGCCATTTATCACAAAGATTTATGTGAAAATAATTCAAAAACTCTCTTTTGTGTTCTACTTAAAAAAATAACAGCATACATGTTTGGAACAACATGAGGGTGAGTAAATGATGATATAATTTTCCATTTCTGTTGAATTGTCCCTTTAAGTGTCTATCTATTCATTTAAACTTGAATGACTGAAGGATGTTATTCAAATTTTATGTATAAAAATGATGTGAAATAAATCAAAGTGGATGATTTTAAAAGCAATTAAAGCATGTTTCGAAAATATGTATGTGTTTGTGCTGGTTATTTCCCACGTCTCAGATCCGCTGCCATGCTGATTCTGGGAGGTCCCCTCTTTTCAGCACTGATGGTCCATGGCTAAGCTGCTATGACACACTGCAGCGTCCTTCAGAGGGGCCCTCCAATTACTACAGAGACACAGCAACCACCAAAAACAATGTGTATGTATGTGCTATGTATGGAAAGTCTTCAGGAAGCAGTCTATAAATCAGTACGAGTAAATGAGACTAGAAGAAGACTCTTATGCTCATTAGCAGACATGTGTTTGTGACTGACATTGGCATTCAGTTAGCTTGATCTTTTAAATGCATTCATGCTATTTATTTAAAAGCTTATTTAGTGATCCCACACAAAATCAGCCTTCCGCTATGCTTCTACCTTTTGTAGCGTGACCGATTTCCTCTGGTGTTCAGAGTGGACTGGGGTTTTCTAGCACCATTTGAAATCGGTCGTGCTGAAAGGTATGGCATCCCCTTCATATGAGCAGAATGTGGACCATTTTGTAGACGATGAAAAGACAGGAAATGGTTGGGGTGAAGTTAAAATTGGTTAACCAATTAACCACTCAAGCAGGGTCAGAAATTAACCAGGTCTCAGGGCAGAAAAGAGACAAAATGACACAGATGATTATAATGCAGGGCAAATAATGCTCCCATATCCATCTCCCTTTTTATCTGTTGTCCAATGTATACATATATTGGGTTTAGTGTCTTGACCTGTAGGAGTTCATAGTCTCACAGGTGAGTGTTATTGAATGTGTTGCTAGTATGTATTTAGAATGTATGTGTTGTAATATGTATGTATGTAAAGTAGTATAAGTAGTTTGTGATGAAAAGACTAGCTTTTTATTGTAAATTTATTCCAGCAAGGAATTTATTGTGTTAAGATTTATTGTGCATTATATACAGTTACTTTTAAAATCAATGTTGATTTTGAAGTATTTAAAAAATTGAAATGGAAAACATTCAGTGTGTCTTCAGTTCAATTCAAACACACACACACACATATTATATATA
>NW_015628351.1:3629952-3646168 GCF_001515625.1 Sinocyclocheilus rhinocerous
TATATATATATATATATATATATTAGGGCTGTCAATCAATACATTTTTAAAATCTAATTTATTACATGATGTTTTTGATTAATTAATCTAATTAATCGCAAAGTAAATTTGATTGTGAAAATACCCACAAAAGATCATTTAAAGCTATTTTTGTGTTAAATGAGAAAGTATCAATTAGACATTACAAATTGTAGCTTTAGAAAGAAATATTTTATTTGATTCAACATAAAATTTATTACACAAACATTTAGGCTACAACGGCCTAACGTAAAAGAAGATAATTTGAGAAACATCTCAGTATTTTTTTGTTCATACAATGAAAGTCATTGGTAATCAAAACAGCTTTGTTACCAACACTCTTCAAAATCTTCTTTTATGTTCCACAAAAGAAAGGTTTGAAACAACATGAGTAAATAATGACAGAATTTAATTTTTTTCGGTGAACTTTCCCTTTAATGTTTTTATTTGTATTTTTTATTTTTTTTAATGAAATGATACTCTAAATAAGAAACTAAATCTGCCAGCAGGTGGCGGTAAATGTCTTTATGAGTCATTTATTCATTCGATTCAAATGGCTGATTCATTCAGGAATTAATTAAATGCCTGCATCCCAATGTGCATACTATCCATCCTAAATTCTATGCGATATTAATAACTTTAAATTCTATTTAGGGCAGATAGTGTGGATAGTATGCACATATCCGTTCAGAACGCGGATTAATTCTGAAACTAAACACCGCTGTGTTGCTCGGAGACGTGCAACAGTTCTGCAGCTATGGCTTTAAAGGTATGTTCTCTGCAAAATTGTGCAAAACATAATATTGTGGTTAAAATATAACGCAATATCAACTTCTTATTTACTTAACTGTTGTATAAAATCACATTTGCACTCGTGGTATTCGGGTCAAATCGGCACTCGTGTGAAAGCCTAGCTCTCGCTGCTCGTGTGATATCGCTTATCTTTTGATATAAACATGGGACAAAAACACATTCAGGGGCATTTTTGCACCAGTATCTTGAATTTTATGGCATAACTGCATTTATGGAGTTGTTGCCCTGCATCATATTTGTCAACAGTCAACTGTATGAAGTGTAAAATGGCGTACAGATCTGGGGGCGGGGCCAGTGCATTAACTGCGCTAAAATATTTTAATCACGTTATTTTTTCATAACTAATTAAGTTAACGCGTTAAACTGACAGCCCTAATATATTCCATTGAATCAATATTCTGATTATATTAAAGGGGTGGTTCACCCAAAAATGAAAATTCTGTCATCATTTACTCACCCTCCACTTGTTCCAAACCTGTATGAGTTTCTCTCTTCTGTTGAGCAGAAAATAAGATATTTTGAAGAATGTTGGTAACCAAACAGTTGATGGACAGTGAGTAAATGATGGCAGAATTTTCATTTTTGGATGAACTACCCCTTTAAGATTGTGTTCATTTCCATTCTGATTTCAGCCTTATTTTTGGTATTTCCATTCTAAGGTTTTAGTTTTTCTATTACAATGTTTCATTAAATTATAACAGACAGGCAACTGAAATCTATATGTGGTCACAACTAGCATACCATAGAAGATTTTACAGTTATCAACATGTTATTTTTAACATGTGTACCAAAGTCATTAGCATTTCATTTCTATAGACTGTCAATTATAGTAGGACAGAATTCACTTTGTCCCATCAGTGTCCCTCTTTTTTCACTCATCAGCTTTAGGATTAACAGGACATTTTGTCACATAACAGGACCCGCAGCTCTAGAGTCAATCATTAAACATACATGCATACATCACTTCTGAGCCAACACATACTATCCCACTATCCCTGGACAGCAGAGGCAACTGTTAGAGGGGATGGGACTGTATTTGCCCTCATTCCTAAGATGAATCAGGTGCTTTCTGTCACCTGGGTTACAGGATCTCCATGGATGTCACAGCCAACCTGCTGTCTGAACTGAGTGGCACAGCCCCGCTGAGATCTGTTCCAATCTGATCTGGAGTCAGTCAGCTGGATGTCACTCCCAGTCTTTCTAAGAGTACAGGGAGAAATTCACAGATGAAGACCAGATGAATACATATAAGAATATATGCCTATGTTTGCTGTATTTGCACTTTTCCTGTTAAAAGTGTGGGTGATGTCATGAGTTCTTCTGCATCTGGATTTTTTGGCTTTTCTTACATTTGTACAAAAGAGGGCAGGTGGATGTACTGAGTATTTGTTTTCTTTTGTCTGGAGTAAAATCCTCTCTCTGCTCACAGTTGTACTGTCGAAACTCCTTTAGAATGACAAAACACAACATGATGTTGGAAAATAAACAGATCGAGGATGACTGCCACCTAAAATGCAAGCAATACCTCATCAGGTGTGTTTTTCGCTAATGGTGGGCCTTCATTTGATTTAGAAATTGAAGGTACACAGTTTCAGATGATTTAATTGATAGTTTAATTGTTTGATCAGCTGGCAATCTGTCTTTCAGTTTGTTCGGGGAATCAACCGCAGAGTATTTCCTCAGCCCTTCCTCTTGATCAAAGGAAATACCCTCTTGGTTTTCACAGCTAAAAGACGACATGAAAGGGTTTTTTTTTTTTTGTACAGGTGGATGACTGTGTATGAAATAAATTTTTGGGGTATATTTACTGGTTTAGAGCAAAAACATATTTATTTTGCCAAAGGTCAGTAAGATTTTTTTAAATGTTTTTGAAAGAAGTCTCTTGTCATCATCAAGGCTATGTTTATTTGTCGTAATAAATTATGTCTAGACGTTGCATATACAGTAAAAAGAGTAATATTGTGAAATATTATTACAATTTAACATCTGTTTTCTATTTTTATACATTTTAATATGGAATTTTAAAGCTGAATTTTCAGCAGCCATTACTCCAGATGACTTCAGAAATGTCTTTACTGTCAGTTTTGTCCAATTTTACACATCCTTGCAGAATAAAAGTATTAATTTCTTGGGGAAAAAAAATAACTTACTGACTCTTTTGAAGTGTACATAGAAACATGCCTCATGTATGTGGAAATAAACAAAGTTTTTGGATTTGTAAAACTGAAAACAATGGAATCAGAGAAAAGTTGTGTGAAATGAATAAGAATTATTTCAGATATTTAAGTGTCTGTTTAGATCACACAAGTGCTGTTTCCTTATGGGACGCTATGAGACAACGCTCTACACAGATACAGATACTGCAAGAATCAAACACAGAGCCCTCAATGGTGACCCAAAGGGTGACCCTTACACACAACTCATTCAACTCTGAAATCCCAAATTAATTTTTTACGACGAGACAATCAGCAATGTAACACTTTGCTCTTCTTCAACAGATTATGAGAAGGGTGACAGACTGGAAGACACTCAAGAAACAGGATCATCTGATGCACCTATCAGGAGTGAAATACATGTTCCGCTGTGCTCAAGACCATCTCTGCCCTCCTTCTAAAACATTACCCTCTTTTTGACTATGGGATACATAATGGACTGAACTGATCTTGTCCATATAGCAGATTGCAGAATCAACCAAAATGAGCACATGGTGAGGTGAAACAGCAACAGAAGGGGACTGTGGAAATCAGGTGTCTCAGATCAGCGAGACATTTAGGACATAGACAAACTGTAACTAAATTACAACTTTTTTCCAGCACTTGTATTGTGCTGTTGCCTCATTTAAGACTTGCACAGGTTTGAGAAATGAGTCAGTTAAAGTGGTGCACTGTGATAGGCATCTGTACTTGATGTTCAGTACCATCGGGGGGCAGTAGATTGTAAATTTGGCCTGTAGTCTCACTACTGAAGTCATTCTTATTTACTAGCCCAGTAGTTTTTTTTTTCTCAATTTTTTCCCCCCTTTTTTTTTTTTTTCTCAAGGACCCACATTGTACTTACCCAACACAATATAAAAACAATATTAGAAACTGTATAAATTGTCATCTGGTTCATATTTTCTTTTGTGTATTTAGCATTGTTTTTTGTCCTTGTGAATCTATCACACACAACCCACCAGTAAATTATTATAATAGCTATAAGGGCTGAATACACCATTTTAACACTTTTTTTTTTCTTGCATGCAATTATATATGTTGTGTTTTACTCATCTATATCTCAGCAATTCAAATATATCATCAGGTGTTCAGCCTATGTGAAAAAGCCCTAAATTTGTAGTGCTTGAAACCTAAGTATCACTATCATCAGCTTCTTTAATAAGAAAATGTAACACCCAAAAGTCACATATACTCCTACATTTCTCTCTTCAGATGCACTTTTGAAATATCTATATGCAGTTTCTGTGTGAATGTTTGAACACAAATGATTATTGGTGGAATGGGCTGTGAGGCAAGGGGCACCAGGTAAAATCTTGCCTAGGGCAAATTGGCCAGGGCCGGTGTTCTGACGATTTGTGTTACCTATCAGCTTTTGCTTCCAGCATGATATTATTAACATGTACACCTACCCCAACCCTAAACCTACCCTTACAGTAGGATAAATACAGTGTTGGTAGCGTAATCTGATAGGTAGCATTATTTGTCAGAACACCTGGCCCTGCTGGCGTTCAGGAGGAATGAAACAGAACTTAACAATGACTACAAAACGAAACGCAGACAAGACTTTGCCTACTTATTTCAAAACTCACACGCCACTCTCAAGTTACAAACGGGCGTATACGTTCTCAAATCTAGTCATTTTGGTGACTATTTAAAACACAAGCCATGACGTCGCCATACAAACTCACTTACCTGTTTATAATACAGTAATACAGTGCGAGGAAAAACCGCGTGGACTCCTCCTTCACAAGTGAACTGTGCATAAACAGGTGAACACGCAGCTCGCGAGAGGAGCGCTGCTGCTTATGAGAGTCAGCTCACAGGTAAGAGTTAAATCTCGGCTGTCTAACTTTGTACTTTGATTCATTTACATGCACTTTTACCGGTTGTGATCTTATTTAAAAAAAATTAACGGTTACAATCTCTCAGGCTAAGTAGCGACTTTGGAAACTGGGCAGCCCTTACTTTACATGAACTTCTTATTTCAAGTGCAATGCTGCACATTTTCTGTTGTTCCTTTGGTTTTACTAATACATTCATGTCGTGTGAGAGATGGAACTTTTTTATGTAGCGTTTTAGTGTTTACCATTCCGACTGATTTATGAAAGACACTGAGGTTCGTAGCATTTTTCATCTTTCTATGTCTGAAGTGCACAAACTCGTTATGAAAACGCTTTCCCTTGGATTGAAAAAAAGCAAGCTCAGATACAGTAGAATAGATAAAGAGTGGCAAATCATTTGTCATGTGGCACTGTGGATGGAGAACTGTCATCAGGATCAGAAAATGAGCAGACCTTCATGTTCTCTTGACATTTTCAAAAACACATTGCAGAAACATGGGGTAAAAAAAGACTTTCAAATTTTAAGTTGACAGGATTGAACTACTACATGAATATCAAAGTACAGTGTGTACTTAAGCTACATGCATAAATTACAATATACTAACTATAAAACATTTAATCATGTATATCTGGAGACCCCAAACATAAGTATTGCATTTGCATGCATGTAAACAGTGAATTTTGTTTTCTTATTGGTTGTCATAAGATTGTAAAAAAAAAAAACAACGTGAAGTATGTAATTGAATATTAAATTGGCCTTGGAGTCTCAAACACTGAACAGAACGTTAGGGTTAAACTGTGAACTGAATTCTGTCCTTGCACTATTGGGACAATGTGTATTCTTCAGCTTATCACATTCGGAGATCTTCCATGTTCCCATACATTTCCTCCATACTTTATTCTGAATGTAAGAACAGTTCAATGGAGATAAGATAGCTGTCATCATTTACTCATCCTCATGTCATTTCCAAACCTGTTTGGTTTCTTCTGTGGAACATAAAAGAAGATGTTTTGAGAAATGTCTGTGTTTTTTTGTCATTATATTGGAAGTCAGTGGACAGCAAATATCAAAATATCATCTTTTGTATTCTGCGAGTTTGCAAATTATGACAGAAGTTTAATTTTGATTGAACTACCCTTTTTAACTTTCCTGGTGTTCTATTCAGTCTTTTTACAGAATGTGCTTGTCACTGTGACAGCTGTCATTTGCTTGTGAAGTCTGCAGTATAATTGGAGTTAATGAGTGTGATGTCACATTATGTCAAGAATGTGATTCTTTTGTTATCATTCTTAATGTTTAGAAACTACTGAGACTGACAGTTGTTTTGTCCAGTCACATCAGCGTGGCATTGACCCTGAAGTGGTTTGGTCTGTAACAATAAAGACTGATTGTTTACACTCTCCTACATTCCCAGCGATCTGAATGTTTTTCCTCTGTTGCAGCACACTCTGTAGAAATGTTTCACATTTCTTTTGTCAGAGTCATCAAATGTGCATGCATGCTCTAAAGGTGATTACAGAATTGCTTGGACAGACAAATAGGGTGTGTAAGCTGACAGTCACACACAGGGCAACTTGAGGCACAGCTAGAGTCATAAAGCATGGGAAATGATCTGTTTTTCTGAGTATAGCTTTAATCGGCTCTCTTTTGACCTTTAGCCTCATTGCTGTGGGTGACAGTGAAGTTTAAAGAGTTCCACGAGTCTTAAACCTCTAAGAGGGCTTCAGGTTCTTCAGCACTTGTTAGCTAATAGATCTTGGATACTACATCAGTTGAGTAACCACCACTGAGATGAATGTGAACGTTAATGGATAGCTTTCTCATAGCAATCCCACCTGCAAATCTTCCCTCCCAAACACAGATACTCTTGAGATTAGGTTAAACCCGTGTTTTGGAAATGCTAGATTACGTCTGAAGCCTCTGCAATAATTTCTCACAGCTGTAGGAAAAGCTGTCAAAATATATTCTACGTATCTGTGTCTCATGATAGCTCCGCTGGCCATTCATTCTCTCTGGAGCCTTATTTAAGATGTCAGTCCTGTGATTGTTGGGATTTTGAAGCAGCACATGAGCAGTCTCATCAGTCAGATGATGTATTCTTCACTGCCAGACATGATTAAATGATGATGGAATTTGAAGTTCTGCATGCATATAAAACATAAGAATTGGAAAATATATGCAGAACCTAAAGAATAGTATTTTCTGACTATAGTCATTCATTTCTGATCGCTTGTAAATCAAGGAGATCTTTATAACAGCAGTCTAGTTCCATAGAATGCATATAAATATCACTTATCACTCTATATCTCACAATAATATGCATTAGTAAGATGATCTTTTAAATAGTTTTGGGTCAAAAATATAGTTTAATGCCATACAATGATGATTGAGAGATGTATAAAAGCCTGATGAATCATATTTGATACTCACATTCATGATTTTTCAAAAAAAATGTCCAACAGTCCAGCTAACAGTCCAGTATAGTTCACCTTGAAATATTATTTACAGTATGATGTAAAAGTTATTCTTACATTTATATTAAAACATTTCGCAGCAGAAAGACATTTTTAGAATTATGCTAGAAGGCCTTTTACCTGCTAAAAAAGTATAAAATATCAGTCAGAGATGACAGAAAGCATGTAGAAGATTGTGTATAGCAAAGTTCTGATCATGTTTCTAATTGAGAGGCCATAGACATTTGCATATTCAATAGGATACAGTAGGCTTTATAGGGTTAACTGCAATTACAAATAATTCAGTATTAACAAATTACAATTTATTTGTTTAAATGTTTACTTAATTGAACAATTATAGAAATTTTAATATTGAGAATGGTGGGATTTCACTTGTATTGGTATCAACTACCCTAGTTTAAATCAGTGTGGAGACTGGAGAGTAATTCTGAGAGGAATGCAGGGAATTGTACAGTTCCGGAACATCACTCGTCACTCTACTGAACATTCTTGAATGACCCTCTCAGGAAGACCTGGTCTTCTTCTCAATCTTTCATTCTGTGGAAGTTCAAAGGTGATCATCAAGTGCAACATGAGGAATTCTTTAACATGTAATTGGTTCTTTGATCATTGAACTACTGTGTCTCCTCAGAACCCTGAGGCCTCAGGATTCTCCTCATCCTGCACGCACCAAATAAAAGGAACGTACTGCTATACTGTTACATGAAGGTACAGCTTTGTATACATTAGGGATATTAGTTTTCTGGAATTTCCATTATCCATTGTCATTTCATGATCTATTAATGATCTATAATTATTTATTAACTGTTAACATGAACATAAAAAACACGTACATACAGTACTTAAAGGGATAGTTCACCCAAAAATTGAAAGGTCATGAAAAGCTGCTTCTTCTTTGGCACGTCTTAGATATTTTGCACAGTTGTCCAGTGATTCCCTCTTACACTCAGCCAACACTGATCTGCAACCTTTCAGGTCATACACCAGGAAAAGTTGTAACTAAACTTTCAAAGATCAGCATGCTTTTTCACTGTAAGAGAAAGAGCAGCTTTTGCATTGTGTTTATATGAAAAAATGTCATGCTTTTCAAACAACTCTCAGTTTTCCTGACCGCCTGTACAATCACCAGATGGAACATTTTATGGGCCTAAATGACTCATTTTAGGCATTGAAATATTATATTTGGTGATCATTCAATTTATTAGCATAATAGCATTCAATGACATTCGGGCATAATCAACCAAATTATTACCGAATTAATTGATTGACTCCTTATACCTTAAATGTGTTTTTATTTGTATTTAATGGAAAAGGGACGTGTTAGGATGTGCAGTAGCTCTATGACTGAATCTGAAAGTAAGCACAGGTTTTAAGTTTACTCTTGGCTACGGTTTGGTCTTGCCGGAGGGATGGAGCTCACGTGAGAGCACTTAGGTTGGTTAGAGATTAACCTTGGTGATAGATGGTCTTTAAAACCAAGCACAGAAAACAAAGCCTGCTGTTCGGAATTAAAATTCAATATCCTTCTTACACCAAGTGATTATATACGTGTAGATGCATGTATGGTTTCACACAGCTAGACGTGGCAAACGTAAATGCCACAAAAAAGCAGTCAAATCAGATAGATCTATGATTTCTTGTTGATTCTAAAGTCTCTTGCAGACTATTTTTAGTCATGTGAACAGTATGTTCATGTTGGCTGATGGAGTTCTTGAAGTTGAGCTGGATCTCATGAGGTTTATGTTACATTGTGAATCAGTTCTGTTTCAGTGCTTTCTCAATAATTGATTAAGTTCTGTTGTCACTCCACCTCAGTTTTGTGTGGTTGGCTTATTTGAAATCTCTATTTCCAGGATATATGTCTCTGAAACCCACCAGTAACTCGTAGACTGAGATATCAGAAGTATGTTGTACCTGCCTTGTTCGGAGCAGATGTCTCACATTTGCTGAGGGTTTTTGTCTGACAGAAGAGCCCTCAGCAGCATATATTTATACATGTCATTTTCTGATAAGGACTGAGAGGAAGAGACAAATACTTCAGTTCATTCAGGTAATGCTGGCTTTGAATGATTTACTTCACTACAAAGTGTAGTGTGAGTGAATGAATGAACGCATTTTCCTTATATTTCAATAAGTTACCAGCGATGACAATCATAACAAAGCTATGTAACAAAGCTAAGAGCTAACTCTCTTTAGTCTATCTAGTAGATGGTTTACCACATTTCACACCCATATGCGCTTGTTCATGAGTCACTCATCCTTATTGTGAGTATAAATTAGTAGTCTTTGTCTTCATGTGGTCAGGTTGGTCTTTGCAATGGCTGATGTTTGCAGATAAAGTCATTAAGCTGCTGTCTTAACAGCTGTGTGTGCTGTACATGAGTAAGTTTCTGTCTCCGATATCTTGGCAGCCTATATTGAACACTGAAGACCAACATCAGTTTAGTCTCTTTATTTAGAGGGTAAGGACTGGAGTGTTTTAATATGTTATACATTAATATTGATCTCTGTAATATTTAATCTGTTTTAGTTCTAATATAAACGTACCGAACTCTGTTTAAACTCTGATTTAAATATATTAACAATATAACGCTGTCTAGCTGATTGACAGGCAAAGTTTTGACAAAATTGATAGTCTTGGAAGCATCAAACAAATCAGTTTTGCAAGGCATGCCATTGCTTTACAACAAAAGTGTGTTACAGAACTTTTTTACATTTTTTATGGTTGGGCACAAGAAGAAAAAGTGATGATATTTATTATTTATCAATAAAATATTTATTTATTTCACCCACCAGAAGTGGAAAAAATTGCTAGTTGGTCAAATAGGCCAGCAAATTAATTTATTTATATTAAATAAATAAAGGTTTATTGATTGATTATTTTTTTATGTTGTTTATTTTATTATATTTATTGGTCCAAAATGGCCTGAATGTGTACTTCAGTCTTAAGAATATTCAGTACATATTAAATAACTAATGCTATTTGTAATAGCATAAAAATGCTTATGGTGTTCAGGAATGTCCATCATGATTGCATCAAAATATGAACAAAATTTTAAGAAATACATAACTCCTCTAGGTAAATATAGTGTTTTTATGTTTCCTTGCACCAAAATCTTCAGTTCAGCTCAGCATCTCTTGCAAGTTTTTCCTTCTGTTCAGAGTTGTATTGGAAGGGAAGAAGGTGTGTGTGGTCAGAGAAAGCCAAAGCATCACTGCCCTCCCATCTGTACCCCTTAACCAGCTCAACGCCCCCCTAAAGAATGGTTCAGTGCATTCCGTCAGCCTGGAGACCGGCTCCCCCTTTCACACAGTGGCTTTCAGAGTGACAGCTGCATTTGAATAAGAATCGCTCTCCATTCACCCCATTGCTGCGCTGAAGGCGGGGGAACCGTTTTCCATCCACTCTGATTGGCTTAAGCAGGTCCTTCTGTTTTTGTCCGGAAAGGCCAGTTGTGCCTGTAAAGTTTTTTTTTTTTGCTTAACTTTACACACTCACACTTTTTTTTACACACACCAGAATATCACACACACAACCGGCCTCAGCCTTTTTGTCCCTCCAAGGGAGCCTTTCTGAGAAATCCCTGTCCAGAGGATATTTATCAGCTTGCGTGAGTACTATATGTTTCTTGTATTTTACATATAAGGATTTAAATAAAGAATCAGAGACTCTGCCGTGTTTTGCTTGGAATGTACAGATGCAGGTGATGTGCAGGTCATGTTGGTATTATCTGTTGCCTTGCCAGCCAGTTTTGGGTCTGTAAATCCTGTCTTCATCCTGTTATTCCCTTTATCTGTGTCTTTTGTCCTTCCTCTTTGATTTGACAGTGTCATGTTGTGCTCTTTATCTGGGAGGCATCATACCTTAGTGTGCTATGATGGTCTAGATTTTATTGTAAGGACTGTGATTTTTTTTTTAAGGACTGTTTCTCATATGACAGTAAATTATTTCATTTCTGAATATGTAAGGAGTTTAAATGTTTCACATTGTTTCATAATCAAAATGATGTACTTTTTTTTACTAAATAAAAAAAATGGTAAATTACTTGTGCTCTTGTTATATCAGGCTTTAAGTTGTTTTTGTGGCTCTGTGCTTTGGATGTATTTGCTGATATCAGTGAAACAATTTGTTCACTATAGTAGTTGAGTGAGTGTGAGGATTTTGTGGCAGTGAAATATGGAGTGGAAGCTGTGTGGGAAACGGAGGCTGTTGTATTGTGTTTGGTGGAGCTGACCTGTCACTCGTCTCACCCGCACACTGAAGAGCCTGCAGCCAGGGGCCCGGGGCCCCTCTCTTCAGATCACACTCATGCTCCCACCAGACAAAAGCTGGCTTCACTCTCGCCTTAAATGTTCAATATTAATTTGGTGAAATGCCTAGTTAAATGGCACTGCATGTTATATACTGTAGTGCACTAATATATATTTTGTAAAGTAATGTATGATAAGTAATTTGTGAAAGTAATGTGCTAATTTCATTATTTTTATTAGTTAATGTTTATTTTCATGTAGAATTTTTACTATATTTGACAGGTGTGTGCTTAGCCTCAGTCAGTACAGCATCACAAATGACCAGCTTACACACCTGAGATTTAGAAATACAGATATATATAATTATATTTGAGACAGATATAATATTGCAGTAACATAAGTGTTTGTGTAGAAACTAGGAGTGTCAATATAAATACATTTAATTTAATTTCTTGTAATTCCAGAAGTTTCAAGAACTTACATTTTGAGTGTATGTTTTTAGTACTTAGATTGCTTTAATATATTAATAATTTTAATATTGATTATTAATGTTAATAATTAATTATTCTTAATTAAATTGCTGCACTGACCTTAAATTCTGGGTAAGTGCTGTTTTTTTCCATTGATTGTATAGTTAATGTAAACAAATAGTTAAATTTACTACACAATATGAAACCATTAAATAGCATTTTAAACCATATTTGCAATTGTTTGTGTCCAGTGAATGATTAAATGTTGTGAAATGAGAACCTTTGATATTCAAAAGCTGTAATAAACTCACCATATTGCTATATTTTAATACTAAGAATGCATTTTTCACAGTCAGATGCTGTTGTTTTAAGTTCAGATAATGTAAAAAGCAATTTAAAGAATTATGAATCATATAAAATGCCTTGTGAATGCACTGTATGAATAACTTAAGAGAACCTTTGATATTCAAAAGCTGTAATAAACTCACCATATTGCTATATTTTAATACTAAGAATGCATTTTTCACAGTCAGATGCTGTTGTTTTAAGTTCAGATAATGTAAAAAGCAATTTAAAGAATTATGAATCATATAAAATGCCTTGTGAATGCCTGTATGAATAACTTAAGCACCTGATGCTACATTTTGGTTGTGAGCTGAACCACTTTTCATTTTTCTTCAGGCTCCTGGAAATCAGCTGCCCATGACTGTTTGATAGCCCATGGTGATGGCCAGATATTTCAGTGTTCTCCTTCTGGGTAAGTCACATGTTAAATTGAACAGATTTCTGCATATACTAGTTTTTGGTGGTCATATCTTTACCTTCCAGATGTCAGATAAAAAGCTTAAGGTGGGATCATAAAGTGACTGATGACAACACAGACAATCCCATGTGATTATCAAAGTCTGACTCTCCAGTGAGGTGAGCGGGGATAAACTTCTTAAACAAAGTGAAGTTCAAACGCACAGCCCCCCACCCAGGAGGTCTTTCACAGTAGCTCCCACGAGAGCCCTTTTCAACACAAAACAATCTAGACTTAAACAAACGAAAACATAACCAACCTGTTACCCCTCTCTCTCCTTTAGCATCAGTGCCTGGCCTTTCTCTCTCTGAAGAGAAGTAATCAGAGGCATTGTGTTTGCTTGTCCTTGTGTCCTTTGTGTTTCATAATGAGAGGTATATGCATTATGGAGAGGAAACCATAGACCTGCGGCGAACTCTGCTAAACAAGACAAGGAAAAGTTCAGTCGATGTTTGCACAACACTGAGAGATCACAAATCTCTGTAACGACCACCATAAACATGCAAACATACACATGAGAGTGAATTCCTAATTAGTTGTACTGCTTTAGTGTTTAGTATTAGGTGCCGTTCACACAGAACATGTTTTTGCATTCCACTGCACTGTATTTCCATTGTTTTTTCAATGTAAACATGCGCTAGGCAGATGTTTTTGAATGTTTTACTGTGTCTTGCATGACATGCTGCTTTGAAAATGCAGTGCTCATTTTTTAAAATAAGCATGTCTCTAGGCTTTTACATTTTTTTCATTGCATTGTACTGCTACATGCTAGTTGTGTTTGAATGTTGTACTCAAAAAAACTTGTCACTAGACCTTTAGTTTTTTTCATTACACCACCCTGTGTCTCATTTTTTTAAAGCAAAAACCCATTTTTGTGTTGTTTTTTATGTAAACATGCATTAGATGGACATGTTTGATGTCTTGCATATTTTGCAGTGTCTCAAATGGTACAACATTCTTTTTTTTTTTTTCATTGCACTGCCCTGTCTCTCTTTTTGAGGCGGATGTTTTTGCCTGTTGTGCTCGCATCTTTTGCAGAGTCTTGCGCGGCGGCACATTTAAAAAATGCAGCACTGAAATTAAACAGTTAAACTCTTAACACATCTATAGACCTTGTTTGGTTTATTTCACTGCCCTGCTTCTCATTTTTAAAGACAAAAACACATTCTGTAATGTTTTTCTAGGTAAATATGCACTAGACGGACATGTTTGACCATTGTGCTTGCGTCTTGCATCTTTTGCAGCTGCTGACGAATGACACAGTGTTCTGAAAATGTGACATACTACTTCAGCTTTTAAATGCATCTATAGACCTTGGGTTTAAAATTCACTGCCCTGGATCTCACGTTTTTAAACGCAAAAACTTTTGTGCAAAAAAAAAAAAACTTAAGTTATTGGCATTCATTTAGTGCAAACATGCTTCCTTTTAGGTTAATTAGACTTATATATAATTAGACTTATATAATTAGACTGATTATACATTCAGTGCTGTTTGCCTGCTGCACATTGCACCCCTGGGAACCAGGTGATGAATGTTTTAATAGTTAAGTGAGATGTTTGAGTGCTTTTTAGCTCTAATTTGATGGGCTAACAGTTTTAACACATGCTTCTGACACGTAGACCTGGTGTTCATGCAGAGGATGCACATTTAAATCCAGTCTCTTTCACGCTCTACTAGTACAGTATATGCATTGAATCAAAAGAGAGCACGAAAACTGAACAAGAGGTAGAGAAGTGGAGAATAAGAGTGGAGAGCAGAATTTCATTAGCGAGGGTGCTTGACTGAGAATGGAATGAGAGCAGTGCTGAGGATGGCCATTAGTTTTGACATGTGTGGGAGAGGGGGATCAACACGCTCAGTTTGGCCCATTATTCTCATTGTAGCACAGCCCAATTATCAGTGCATTTATTATTATATCAGGATCCTTATATGCTCAATCATCAGTTATTTAGCTAGATGACTAAATGTATATTCCCTGTTGAAAGTACTTCACTTAAAAGATTAAATGACTTGGATTGGAATGGATGGAAAATGGAAAAACACTGCAATATTGGCACTGTTCCAAACCTTAGTGAGCTGCCTACCCAGACGGCATGTTTAGACATCATACTGTAGGTCCGCTCCCAATGTGAGGCTGTTCTGAACAGTAAAATTATGCTGCTTTAGTTGGAGTCATAGCCATGTGGGCAGTACTCCAATATATGGTGCGGCTGTGCCTTAGGTGACCCAAAATTAAGTTTTGAGCTGCGTCCAAAATTTCATTCTGTCTGAGAAGGTGCATGAGCGCACAAACTTTGCAGCTTTTAAAACAGGTATGTAGTATGAATGTATGTAGTCTAAATGTAATCCAAACTTACTACGTTTGTACTACATAAATACTATGCATTCAGACATACAACTCTTTTCACACACTGTTTTAGGCTACTACGATAGTGAAGTATGCACTTGAGGACTTGAGTTCCTTTCCTGGTCTTTTGAATTGTAAGCATTAGCCAAGTCCCTCTCATGTTCTTTTCACCTGGAATATGTGTGATATGAAGATATTATCTGCATTTTTTTTGCCTTTTGACTCAGAAAGCTGTGTTTAAAGGTTCAGCCAGAATTTAGAGCATGAGAGGAATGTTTTGGGAACGATAACAGTCTCAGGTGTGTGATTTCCATACGTTGCTTTTTAAAAGACTTTTTAAGTAGTGGCTAGGAAGTGGGGATCAATGAAGGAGTGTTAAACAAGCCTCCAGTAGATTCTAATAGTTTACCTGTGGGGCCTACTTAAAGGAATAGTTCACCCAAAAATGAAAATTCTGTCATTAATTACTGACCCTCATGTCGTTCCAAACCCGTAAGACCTTTGTTCATTTTCTGAACACAAATTAAGATATTTTTGATGAAATCCGAGAGCTTTCTGACCCTCCATAGACAGCAATGTAATTACCACATTCAAGGCCTTGAAAGGTAGTAAGGACATCATTAAATTAGTTTTGTGCTACTACATGCGCAGATATCAACAGCTCAGCTGAGTTGTAGGTTGCCTGGTTGTGACCACAAATGGGTTGAAATTTGTATGATGTGTTGATTGTGTGAGTAGGATGCATTTCATACAAAATCTGACAACCTTGGGGTTTGGGCCATACAAATTACAGGAGTTTTCAAAATGGGAGGGGGGCAGGTAGATGGGTGTGAAACATGGGAGACTCCCTGAAAAAACGGGAGTGTTGACAGGTATGGACCTAATATCATCATTATATAAAAAAAAAAATCGGTGTAACAACCAATCACAGTTTTTTTTTTTTTTTTTTTTATATGTTTATGCTTTTTTTACTCTCAAAGGGCTG
>NW_015628351.1:3646288-3670608 GCF_001515625.1 Sinocyclocheilus rhinocerous
AAAATCGGTGTAACAACCAATCACAGTTTTTTTTTTTTTTTTTTTAAGAATCACATTTTAATTTGTAAACTGGATGGCATGTTTCAGGCCAGTATAAAAAACTGAATGAGAGGAAGTTTGTTTATTTGCTTGCTTCCTTCATTTCAATTTAGGCCAAAGGTACGCTATAAATTTATAACGGAAGATGACCACCTGAACAAGTTTATCCACTGCTTCCCAGGAATTCAAATGCTAATCATCACAGATAACATGGACTTGTGTTTTACAGTATTTTCTTCTGGCACATAATCAAATTGTTGGCTCTGTGCCGACTTTACTCTCTGTACTTGATGTAGGTCAGTGAGACTGTGTATTAATGATTGTACAAGGAATATGATCAAGGTGTGTGAGCGTGTGCCATTGTAATGGAATGTCTCTATGTGTCTTACAGCATGTGTACTTTGTGAACTCTGGCCTATTTTGGAATGAACTGCATTTAGATTTAATTTAGGTCTGCCAGGTTTAGGGTGCATTGCTTAAGCCTGCTTTATATCAGTTCGATCTGGATATGGGGGAATAATCTAGTTATGATCTGTCAAATGTTCAATTATGATTGTTTGATTTAAACAACAATGGCTGCCTTGCTTTGTCTGTACCTGCAAGTTCACTATCTGATTTTTTTTCACATTCCATTTCAGGGTTTGGCAGTGTATTGTCTATGCTAGACCACTTTTTATTCCTGAATTACAATGCATAAGTCCACTTATTAATTTAGCCATCATAACTTTATAATATACAGTATGGAAAATGCATATTCATATTGAGCACAAATAAAAATCTAATAGTGACCAAAAATTGTAAGTTAAAAAATCTCTAATATGGTCCGAAAACTGAAATAGCACTAATATGTCATGCATCCCTAGAGCTTATATAGGCCTAAGTCATAAGCATAGTCAGATTGTTTGGAGACACATTAGTCTCTTCTGCGGTGGTCTCAGCTTCCTCATGACATGCAGTTCAGCACATGTGGTGGCTTGTTGTCGAATGTTTGTAGAATGCCATTCCTTAGCTACAGATGGGCATTTTGTAAGACCAGTGTGAGATACTTTTACACCTGGAATTTTTCTCTTAATGAATGACATTTTCCTGGCTTGGCATTCCTGTACTGTCGTCACATTGCAGATGCTCATCTGCCTCTGGAACCGGAGACATTGTTGTTGTGTCTTCAGCCAGATGTTTAGCTTGTATCTGTGTGTGTTGTAAATGTGGCATGTAGGTAAGAGGGTGTGCGGTAGCTTATGTAGTTCGTGGGTGTGTTAGAGAATGCAGGGGCAAGCAGCCAGCCATGTGCCTCTCACAACATAAAAGATGATTGTTTGTGATCTTGTTTATAACAAGTTCTATTCTGGCATTTATTGGTTTGTTCATTTACTAAATCATATATTAAATACATATTTGTGCATAAATAAATGAGCAATATCACACACGTAGCATTGCGATATGGCTGTATATACAGTCATATTGAGAAACGGTGTGTCCTCGTGATGATGATTAGTTACATTATTCCGTTATATACATGGCTGCATGCATATACATTCATATCGCACATCTACGAGTGCAATATTGCATTTATACAACAGTTCGATGGCACAAGTGTGTAAATAAATAAGAGACAGCAACAGAGTGTCTTTAAAAACTCTCTTTTGTGCAGAACTACTTCCTTCCACCACAGATTCAAATCTCGGTTTGGCAGTTTAACAACTGAGCCCAAGCCTCCATTACTAATTCAAAAACCTCACTTTAGAACTAGTAACGAAGGCATGTTGAATTGCTTCATTAAAAGCTTATTGTATTACTGTATTAAAAGCTCACTGTATTATGTAGAGTATTATGAGAGAGAGATGGACTGAGCGAGCGTATTTATCTGCATCTGATACAGTATTCATTCTTCAGTTCAATCTCATATTCACAATAAAATATTAGTTTGAATGTCCACTGAGGAAAGCAATATCTTTGTCATACTATTCTTTCATCTGTTAAGAGTGATTTCCGCTGCTCGGTGCATTTGTTGGCTCGTCTTACAAAGTGTTGTTGAAAATAAAAATTACTTCCTTGTTGTTTAGAACCCTGTTTCAGTCTCTTTCAATATAAAAGTCTTTACTGCTAACTCATTCATAAAAACAGTCTCTTGTCACCATCTAATGGTGGAATAATGTAACTAATCATCACAAACACACACCGTTTCTCAATACTAAATACTATTATTACATACTACTATTTATAAAAAATATAATTTATTGAATAATATTTAATAAACAACAACAACAGCCATCATAAAAGTTGTTAGGTAATTCAGTCAAAAAAAAAAAAGGCAGTGCTCTGATATAGAGCATTAAATTTATATAAAATATTATGTGATGAGTTTTACCCTCAGCCAAAACTGTATGCTCTGGAACAAATAATAGATTAATGAGAACAAAGACTGCCCATTAGATTACCCAAAATGAATTATATCTCATGTTTAATCACTAAAGAGACAAGAGCCAGTGGTAAATTCCAGAAGATCTGGCCGAGGTAAGGCTGCTCTCGGCGTGTTCATGAGCGCTAAACGCCCGCTGACGCCCTGGAGCTCACATCTCCGCAAAACCTCGAAGCAAATTTTCAAATAGATGTTATCTTTATTAACAAACTGCATATTTGAAGTCTAAACAACTACATTCTCACCTAAAAAAATTTAAAACTACATTCTGTGACGCAAAAACAGTCTTACTTAAAAAATGACAGTGCTTTTGGGCATCCACCGTGACACTCGCTGTGAGAAATACTGCAAGCGGAGTCATACAAACAGTTCTGTTATCACTGTAATATCACACTGCTGGAAAGATTCATGAACCAGAAAGAACTGTTGTATAAATATATATAAATAATATGTATCTGTTTACTTTATTAAATTGCAAGAAAATCATGGAGCTTGAAATTACTTTGTGGTTACAAATTGTTCTTTTTTTGTTTATATTTTCTCCAATATGGCCTTAAACTATTAGATCGCAGTGTTTGTTTTTTTATTTCTTTAATTGTAGTTAATTGGTCTACTGAAAGATTTAAGAGGGAATAATCCACTGCATGTACAGATATCATCCATTTATCTATAGGTGATGCCTATTTATCTCTCTTTCCCTCTATCATTCTTTTCCACATTTGTGCTGACACTTTGAAGGAGAAAAAGAATGTTTAGAGGCTCAATGACAGACTATGGCAAAACAGTCAAAACCTATTCTTGCCTACCAATCAAATCCACAAACACACACTCTTACAGTCACGTTTTCGCCCTTGCTAGTCAGAACATGAGAAGTCATGAAGAAAAAGTGTTAAATGCATCCTTTACCTCAGGGAATCTGTTATGAGGGTTGCAGCAGCGTCAGCTCTTATAAGGCAGAAAACCCTTTGTAGAGAAATGGTATTTTCTGGTGTGTGTGGCCTGTAAAGACTGAAGCACACTCTGTGCTTATGAAAGTTCCTCAAGACGCCTGTCCTGTAATTAGCGACCTGAACTCTCAACAGATTGCCTTTGAAATACCCCCATCTTCGAAGAAAACTAGCGAGATTGTGAACGAAATGTATTTGCGGATATTTTTTTTTCACGGGAATCCCCAGCTCTCACTCTTACAAATATAATAAACAAACACACATAGAGGTCAAAATTCCCTTGAGAGATGTAATTGTAAACTCCATTAGTTATGCTATCAGAGCTTATGCTAGACCTGTAGAGAAATTTATTTTTAAAAATTATAATGTATATGTATATAATGTTTTATAAAACGGTTTCATTTTATTAAACATTTTATATAATTTTTTTTAATATTAAAATTTTATCGAGTCCTGGTGGTTTTCGGATGTTTAACATACATATCTCACAACTGTTTACCCAGGGAGAGTCGGATGTGTGCGGACACACATTCAGGATTCAGATCAGGACCTTTATTCCTTCATTATGTGGAAATTTACTGTACGTGAGTTAACCATAAAGCCTTTCAATGCCCTCACACACTGTTTAGCACCTTGACGCAATCAAATGGAATTTATGGTGCTTGTTTTCGTTTTTTAACTGAGAAGGGGCCAGGATCTGATACTGTTATGAACTTTGTAGGCTTATCTGCACTCTTGTGCAAAGAACAATGTTTGGTAATTGAATGATTTACTAATTATATGCCTAGTGATATATTAAAGTATCGCCCAGCGATATAATAAACAGATACATAAAACTTTACCTGCATACATACAGTACACATAAAGCAATACAGCCAATCTCGGTTGCGTGATTATTTATATCATTGCAAAATCTAAACTATATTATCTCCAGCTTGTTTTGTCAAAAAAGTTTAAACAATATTACCGTCCAGCTCTAATCTGCTAAATGTGACTATAATGAGGATATTAAGATATTATAAACACTAACATCATGATTTTTTGTAAAGCTGCTTTCAAACAATGTGTACTGTGAAAAGCACTAGGCTATATAAATTAATTGGATGACTTCATGTACTGTGTATTTGTATTTTATAGTATTGTATTTTAAAGTCAAATGGTACATTCCTGTAAATTTATTCAAATAATTTGTAGAGATGCACCAATATTTTGGTGGCCACTAATACATTAATTATTTTTGTGTTATGTCTGAAAACTGATAAATGTCTGATATTAAAATTCCACTCAGTTTTTTCTAAATAAATTAAAAATACAACATTAAAAACTAAAATTGATCATTTTAAATGCTACAAGAGATTTTAGACATCACAGTATTATTACTGGTGTTTTTGAATATTAACGTTATGAGAGTGATGATGGTAATTTACTGTAAATATTAATATAGAGAAAATATACAATATTACTCTAATAGTAATTGAGATTTTTCTGGCTGTGTAACATTGATATAATATCAGAAACAGAAATATACTCATATCCATCCACCCATAGTCATCTTCTACTTTCACTGTGTCCACTCTTGTTTCTTCATTTGCTCATTCTCTTATTGTTCTGTTTTGAGATGATAGCATTATTATTCAGATTCAGCGGTGTGTTAAAAAAGTTTGCACCGAGGGGCCCAAAGATTGACCAGGACATTGGTTTTCCAAAAGGCTCCTAGCCCCTGACTGCCGAGACCCGTCTGTTGTAATGATAAAGCAATGATAAAGAGGTCAAACACATTGAGATGTACGGTCACATGATTATCGCCATTCTCCACCTGCCACATCATAACCCATTATGAGCAGGTATAGTTTGACGGTGTGGTTACATGCTAGTCCTCTGTAATGATAGTTCCACAAAGTTAGAGATGAATGTTCGAAATCCATGTAAGACCTCCCACACATCTGGATTTGACAATGTCTGATAACCCTATGATGAACTCTGGATTTTGAAAGGCAAACGCAGTGCATTTTGAGCTCTCCCTTTGCAGAGGTAACCATGTGGAACAAAGCCAGTTATTTTCCTGACTCAATGAGAAACTAAACCCTCAGTCTTTGATTCTGCCGCCTGGGTGGGACCGTGAGCCCCACAAGGTCATCAAACAGAAGCCGCGCTGCTTGTATGCAGTGCCATCCAATCATTGGCTGTCATGAGGAAAGAAAAGTGTGGCGTGGGTCAGGAAAAACTGATGCATGAGTTTTTACATTATCTTGATGTGGATCAATTGCATTTACCACTTCCTTAGAAGGTGCATTCCAGTCACACAACTGTGGAATATTTGGTCATCTTAAGTGAAATTTGTTGTGAATAATGTATATGTGAATATGTCCAAAAGGCACTTAAGGAGTATATGTATAAGAAGTCACTTCACAGCAAGTGGAAAAGGAAATTTACCCACAAGTCGAAAAAATTAAGTCTGTAGGAAGAAGTAAACACTGCTTGGGGACTCTGTGAATCAAAATACACAGCTAATGACAGACACGTCCTGTCTGTGTTCTCTTAAGTTCTTCCAGTTGTGGCTCAGGAGCTGCCCTCTGCCCCACACGGCTGCATGGAAGGCAGCTGTTATCCGGCGACGGGAAACCTTCTGATTGGCCGAGCTATTAACCTGACCGCCACCTCCACCTGTGGCCTGGATGGGCCTGAGCAGTACTGCATTGTCAGTCATTTGCAGGTAAAGCCAACATTATTCCTGAACCGTTCTTTCTCTTTCATATAGACACAGAAACATGATCTCATGCTGTGTAAACCATGCTCTCTGCTCCTGCATGTTTGGCCTTGCTCTGTGCTCACGGAAATTATTTGTCATATGAAGATAGATGTGCTCGTGCACGCAGCCCCTTTAGAAGTTTTTTTTTTATTAAATGTAAGGTAAATTTGTGCAAATGAAAACTTACCATTCATCAAAATATCATTGCATTGATTTTAGTTCAACACAGTTTAAGTCATGCCAGGGATTTTCCACTGACGTCTGTTGTTTGCCAATTATAGATTTTCATAAAAATGATAGTTCACCCAAAAATCTGTCATCTACATTACCTGTTCCTTCACAACTTTATTAAAACCGTTTGTTCAAGCACCACAGTGCATTTTTTTTACTATCCTTGTAGGGATTTGATCCCCAAAATGAAGGCAAGACTTTATCCACACACACCTGCACACTTGTTAGATTACACGATACTGTACACATTGCTGTCTTGCACGTGTGTTGCTCAGTATGCCACACCTCTTTCACTGAAGTAAAATCTGCGACCTAAGGTTTTTCTGTTCGATACGTGTGTGATTTAAAAGATCTTGTATTCATCTACCTCTGTTTGCTTTTCCTCTTTTATCCTGAATCACTACTCCTCCCTTTTCCTTCAGGTGTCTATAAAGCACTCTTTTCTGCCCTCATAAAATGTAATTTCATTGACTGTTTAATGTTTCATGAATGTTTATTTAAAATGTCTGGTGTTCTTTTAGGTTCTATGTATGTTCCTCTCATTAAAGCGTTTTGGGTGCATAAAGTTAACAAACTGTTCAGCCTCCTGGAGGCACCATACATCCTAGACAGAGAGAGTTATGCTCATTTTGTCGTCAGTGCAGGTGTTACCTGTCAGCGGTCTGACAATTTGTTTGTCAGTAGAGTGTCTGCAGAGTTCTCCATATTTCCGTTTGTAATGCAATATATCCGTCAAGAGTGTCAAATGGAAATTCTAGTTTTAATTGACTGCTCTGTTATTTATTATTATCGAAAAGCACAGTAGTAATTGTGGTACTTGATCCATAATTTTTACTCTGGTCTTTTTTACATTACAAGATTTATACCTTTCAATCATCTAAACATCCTATAGGCCAGGGGTTTTTTAACTTGTTGATGCCAAAGACCTGCATTATATGAATATGAATGCATGAATGAGCGAATGACGGGAGAAATGAATGAATATGAATGAATAAAGATGGATGAATGGCTATAAATGAATTGGAATGGATGAATGAATATGAATGAATGAATAAATAAGTCTGGATGAATTAATAAATAAGGATGGATGGATGGATAAATGAATGAATGAGGATGATTGAATGAATAAATGAGGACGAATGAATAACTGAATTAATGAGTGGATGGATTAATGAATGAATGAGGATGGATGGATTAATGAATGAATGAATGAGGATGAATAAGGATGGATAGATTATTGAACGAATGAATGAATGAGGATGGATGGATGGATTAATGAATGAATGAGGATGGATAAGGATGGGTAGATTATTGAACGAATGAATGAATGATTGAGGATGATGGATTAATGAATAAATGAGGATGAAGGAACACGGATGGATGGATTAATGGAAATAATGGATTAATGAATTAATGAGGATTGATGGATTGATGGATGGATGGATGGATGAATGAATGAATGAATGAATGAGAATGTATGGATGGATTGATGAATGGATGGATGGATGAATGAACAAACGAATGAATGAGGATGAATGAATTAATTAATAAGAATGGATCGATTAGGATGGATGGATGGATTGATGAATGAATAAATAAGAATGAATGAATAAGGATGGATAGATATGGATGGATGGATAAATAAGACTGGATGATTGAATCAATGAATAAGGATGGATGTATGGATTAACGAATGAATGAATGAATTTTATTTATTTTTTAATTTATTTATCAATTTATTGTTTCCTAAATAAAATAATTGGCTTTTGGAATGGAAATATTTACTTTATTAATTTACTTTTTTTTCTACTCCCATTAGAATAATGTTGCATGTATAAACTATATATATAAGAAATATTTCAGATTAATTGAGAATTATTTGTAAACGACTTTTCACAATAAGGCCATGCTTAATAAAAATGTTGCTAAATAAATAGAACTTAACGTGAATATATCTTAACAAACCTAAAAATATATATTTTGTAAACAATTATTTTCTCAATTTGATTTAAACTATTGTGTAATTTAATTGTGGTGTCGTTTCAGCATAAAAATAATTATTTAGACATATCCAAGTCATTATTTTTTATAAATATAAATTTAAACTTAACCATCTTGACCATCCTATTCCTTATGTATATAATCTTGCATCAAAAAAATAAAACAAAAATAAAACCTTTCCTAAACTAGACTGGGACACCAGAAATATTAGAAAGTGCCTTTCTTTATCTCTATTATCCCTTATTTCACTCCATGCACTTAAACTGTGTAAATCCACAGAGCTGTTAAATCGCGCTAGAGGAATTAGAAATGTGTTTTTTGCAGGGCCCCAGCATAGCATTCCTGTAGTTCATAATCCAGTTGATCACTGCTAATCCTATTGTTGGCAGCTCACACTCAAAACTACCCCAGTAAGCATGTGTCTAGTGTGTAGTAAGCACAATATTATAGAAGTGCTGATATCAGTGTCCTGCAGAGCTTGTGAAGATCTGAAATAGATACTGAGCTTCCCCTGGTCGTCGCTGTGACCTTTTCAAGAGAGCTGAAGAAATACACGTGTCTCAGTCGGTTTAGCCAGGCCACTGCTGTAGGTTTTGTTGCTCATGACAACAACTTAGCTTAGACAAAGTGCTCTGGCGTTCGTCCACGGTAACGCTCATGTTCTGACCTGAATCCAGAAGGCCCATTCTAGATATATATGCATATCTATGGTCTACACTGGATGCTGAGCGGCACGGCACGACAAATCCCCGACAGAAAACTGCTGCTGCGTTCTAGAAATGCTGCGTAAAGAAAATGTATAACATAAGTAATTCTACTGCCTAAAAGATATGAAATCATGTTGATTTTTTTTTATTTAAAATAATTTGTGATGAATAATTTGTATATTTATTTATTTAGTCAGATTTTTTTTTTCTAATTTAATACATGGTGATGACAAGTGTCATAAAGATAATAAGTGTAAAGACAATTGTTTTAAAAATATTTTTTATTAATATTTTTATGATGTTAATTGGTATACACTACTGTTAATTAGTATATATTAGTATTTGATAAAACAAAAACTTTAACAAAGAATGAAAACATTTTCACTGGTGGTCTTAGGTTTGTGTCCCACACTAAATTATAACAAAGAAAATGTATGACATAGGAAATAATTTGTCTACCTAAAAGTTATGAAATTCATAAAAATATAATTTTTATTAAATAATTTGTTATGAAAAAAAATGACTGTATTAGTTCCACTGAATATTGTAGATCAGTGGTTCTCAAACTTTTTACACCAAGTACCACCTCAGAAAATATTTGGCTCTCCAAGTACCACCATAATGACCAACATTAAAATACAGTAGCGTACTAGGCCTAATTATTCAGCTACAGCTATGCACAGTTCAAAAACTAAATATAAATATATATATTTTTTAAATTCCTTATAAGAATATTTATTTTTGTCGGCCACTTTAAACATTGTAAAGACAGTTTGAACATTAACACTGCACTGTACTTACATACAGGTAAATAAAAAACTTAAACTATTAAATTAAAATGTACTGTACCTAAAAATTTTATAAAAACTGCACTGTACTTAAAAAGTAAAAAAAAAAAACCTATTAAATTAAAATGTACTGTACCTAAACATTTTATAAAAACTGCACTGTACTTAAAAAGTAAAAAAAAAAAACTGTACTGTACTTAAAGTCCCCCTGTAATGAAAATCACATGTTTTTTTTTTGTTGTTTATTTGTCTATGTGGTGTTTTTAATATGCTTTTAGACAAACCATGTGCCAATCCATTAATCAACACCATTGCTGAGTAATGGTACACCTTTTTTGCTACGTCACAAAAATCAATAACCAATCACGTCAAGGGATCCTTTCATTAGCATATCATTAACCGTGCTGTAAAGCAGGGGCTCTAGTGAGAAGGCAGCCAGGTTAATCCGGTATATTTTTCTGTAGATGTTTCGCTAGCTGTTGATATTTTTCACTATTTTCACAATGGCATGTGCTGTTAGCGCTTATTTATTTGTATTTAGAACCGCTAGCTTATAACAGTGTAAAAGTTGCTCCGAGTCAGTCCCACCTCTCCCACATTGGCGGCCACACTTCACTCGCATATGCTTGCGGGCGCGAATTGGAATCACAAACTTGGCTGCATTCCAGTCATTCCAGAATCAGTGTTATAGATAATGACCTTCAGTTTTCTTTTGTCTGTTTGTGTGCAGGAGAGGAGAATGTCAGTATTAGACTGAATCTTGAGGCCGAGTTCCATTTTACTCATTTCATCATGAAGTTTAAAGTATGTATACAGTATAAATGGATATCCATAAGCACAACAATATATTTCAATAATAGATAAGTATATATGTCAGTAAAATTGAACCACCTTCCTCACTGCTAAAGACTTTAACCTTCTGTTTGCATCTCCACAGACGTTTAGGCCTGCTGCTATGATAATTGAGCGTTCTTCTGATTTTGGCCGTACATGGAGGCCATATCGCTACTTTGCCTACAACTGCACCAAGACTTTCCCCCGGATTCCTGCCCACTCGCTGCGGTTTATTGATGAGGTCATCTGTGAGGAGCGCTACTCTGACATTGAGCCGTCCACTGAAGGAGAGGTGAGTGTGTGCTGAGGCTATTTTAATAAGGATATGTTTTAATCTGTTTTTTATTGTTACTTTTGAATGTAGCATTCACCCACAGTCCCACTATATGATTGTATTAATATTATTTTTTAGGTCATCTACAAAGTGCTTGATCCTGCGATCCATGTCAAAGACCCATACAGTCTTGACATTCAGGGTTAGTGAAATGTAACAAATCTTTTACCATGTAACTGTTGTGTAATATTTTTTATTAAAATATATTTCTCCTCATCTAAATGGGATTATTACTCACCCTCAGGCCACCCAAGATGTGGATGAGTTTATTTCTTCATCAGAACAGATTTGGAGCAATTTAGCATTACATCACTTGCTCACCAATGGAGTGAATACAGTGATCCGTCAGAATGTGAGTCCAAACCGCTGATAAAAAACATCACAATAATCAACAAGAATCCAGTCCGTCAATTAATGTCTTGTGAAGTGAAAAACTGTGTGTTCGTATGAAAAATCCATCGTTATGGTGTTTTAACATTAAACCGACACTTCTAGCTAAAATATGATTAAATAATCCATGATAATGCTTCCTCCTGTGAAAAAGTCCTTCCCCTATTGTCCTCTGACATCAAACTTCACCGACATATTTGTTTAGAACAGTTTTGGATGGTTTTCGTGTAAACAGTGCTTGATCTGTCCATATTTCTCTCCTGACTTTTTTTTACCGAAAAAAAACCAAAACAATATTATAGATAGAAGACTTGTTTGAAGTTAACTTCTTAATGATAGATTTGTTTCTTACAAACACACAGCTTTTCACTTCACAAGACATTAATTGATGGACTGAAGTCACGTGGATTACTTGTGGATTATTGTGATGTTTTTTTATCAGCCGTTTGGACTCTCATTCTGACGGCACCCATTCACTGCAGTGGATCCATTGGTGAGCAAGTTTCTCCAGATCTTTTCCAATGAAGAAACAAACTCATCTACATCTTGGATAGCCTGAGGGTAAAGTTTTAGAAAACTTACATTTTTGGGTTTACTTTTCTTTTAATGGCCAACTTGTGAGTTATTTACTTGCTAAAGCCAATTTTACTCTCATTTACTGTAGTGAGTGTTCATTTTGTGTCTACAGCACTGCATATAATGCAGCTGCCAATCACACAGTTTGTTAACAATCTTCCCTCAGATTTGTTGCGGATCACTAATCTCCGGATAAACTTCACTAAACTGCACACTCTGGGTGATAACCTTCTTGACCGGCGTCCGGATGTGCTGCAGAAATATTACTATGCGCTGTATGAGCTGGTTGTGCGCGGCAGCTGCTTCTGCTACGGTCACGCATCAGAGTGCGCACCAGTACCCGGAGTGACCTCCAGGGATCCGGGCATGGTGGGTATCGGTCAAACTGATTTCAAATAACAGCTTGATTATTGTTTGATTGTGAATGGAGCACACTATTTAATACATCCCATCTTTTTGATTGGACAGATTCATGGACGTTGCGTGTGTAAGCACAACACTGTGGGATTAAACTGTGAGCGCTGTAGAGATTTCTACCATGATGCACCCTGGAGGCCCGCCGAGACTGATAACGCACATACATGCAGGGGTAAGAGACTGTACACACGCATGAAGAAGTTAAATACAAATACAAATGGCAAACAAGTCTTCACTTGTGATTTTTCTCAGAATGCAACTGTAACGGTCACTCCAACCAGTGTCATTTTGACATGGCGGTGTATCTTGCTACGGGGAACGTCAGTGGAGGTGTGTGTGACAACTGTCTCCACAACACCATGGGCCGCAACTGTGAAACCTGTAAACATTTTTACTATCAGGATCCAACTAAAGACATCAGAGACCCGGCAGCATGTATCCGTAAGTTGTTCATTTCCAATGGAGTCTCTTTTTTGTGCGTGGTTTTCTCCTGCCTGTTGTTCATGTTTTTTTCTGTGTGTGTGTGCAGCTTGTGACTGTGACCCGGTGGGATCTGTGGAGGGAGGACTTTGTGACAGTCATACTGATCTGGATCTGGGTATGATTGGCGGTCAGTGTCGCTGTAAGCAGAACGTCAAGGGTCAGCGCTGCGACTACTGCAAAGAGGGACACTATGGACTCAGTCCTGACAACCCACTAGGATGCCAGCGTAAGTGATTGTGTGTGTTTAGTGGATGTAAAGTCAGCGCTTCTCAAGTTCATCATGAACGTGTTCCACTAACATTTGAAACTGTCCAAATTTTAAGCAATTTAAAAATTTGGGGCTCTATAAAATGTAATGCTCACCCAGGGGCCTCTGTATGGGACATTTATTGTGCTGATGTGTATGTCATTGGCAGCATGTAACTGTGACCCCCGTGGCATCACTATGGTTGGGGCTCCGTGTGATCACATCAGTGGTGACTGCTCCTGTAAGAGATACGTAACCAGCCGCTACTGCGATCAGTGCCTGGTACGACTTCACTCTCTCCTTAAACAATAACCATCACAAAAATGTTTGCGGTTTTAATATTGAAAATTCAGAAAATGCCTGTATGAATGTGTTTGTGTACAGCCTGAATACTGGGGACTCAGTAATGATCTGGCTGGTTGCAGACCCTGCGATTGTGACTTTGGTGGAGCAACCAGCAACAGGTGAGTTACTGATGTCAGTTATTGCATTTAAATGTGTATTTACCCTTGATTAGCAATAAGGAAGTGTCTGGTATCTGGGTGTAGTTTTGATATGCCAAGATTAAAGTCCTGCATTCTTTTGGGATTTGACTGGGATGGGTACTGAAGTCAGGAACTCTTTAATTTGTTTAGAGAATTGACTGAACTGAATGGAAGTGCCCAACTGCAAGGTGAAAATAATGAACATTTTGAATCTATTTTCCAGATGTTTTTTTTCTATGTATTTTTTCCCCCCTATAAATATTTTTTCCTTTTAAAAAATAAAAATAATGTCTAATAAATACAATTTTAACAATATATATGTCAGTAAAAATATTTTTTAAAAACAACAGAGGAAAAAGTTGAGGGCTTCCACAGAATATGAACTGATTTCATTATGAAAACAAATCATTAAACTCTTGATTTGAAGCATTTTGAAGATATCTATGACAATTTTCTCTAAACTCTGTTCTCTTTCATCTTCAGATGCAGGATGGACAACGGTCAGTGTGACTGTCGGCCTCATCTGATTGGTCGGCAGTGCTCTGAAGCGCAGCCTGCATTTTTCTGTGCTTCTCTGGATTATAATAAGTATGAAGCAGAGGAAGCTATAGGTCGCTCCCCTGATGATCCTACTCTTCCAGTGAGTAATGCTCAATTGCACGGAGATCACATTTCTAAAATCCACCTAATACTGGCATTTTAACTATGTATTATTTTTCCTTTTGGGAGCCTAAACTACGCAGAGTTCATGTCATATTATCAGGGTACTGCTATAAATCTTCCTGTTGTTATGAATAGGTGTCTGTTCTGCTCTTGGGGGTGATGCTGGTATCATGGGTCATGGAAACAGGATCAGGCACATCGATTGAGAGATTAATATGTGCATACCTGTGAAAGAATTCCCCAATTTTATGGTTCAGCTGGTCTATAAACGTTGATGTAATGTGTAAAATGTAAAAATGTCTACTTTGTGAGTTTACATTCATGTGAGTTTAACCCTCCGGTACCTTCACTTCCACTGCTCTGTGTGACAAAACAATCAGAGCGGCATGCCTGTCTGATACCATCATATCCTCTGAGTCACACTCAGGTTTGGTGATAGCTTTGGTTAAAAATTCAGTGGTTAAAGATTCAGTTTTTCCTGTCTTTTTTTCCAGTTAAAATTAATCTTTTAAAAATATATTAATATTTTAAATATATTTTTCTTTTCACAATGGCAGTTTTTTCATTATAATTTAATGAGGTTTTTCCAGGATAGTTCACTGTACCCCCCTCAGGCAGTGCTGGTTGTGCAGGTACACTGTGGCATACACAAACAAACACACAGACGAACTGCAGAATACTCCACAGCTGAAGTGACCCAGAATAAGATCAGAGAGCAGAAGAGATGCCAGCCTGTCAGAGAGAGTTATTAATGCCCACCACACATATAAACACACAACAGCACTGTTTGGTTCACACAGTCTTCACCATCATCATTCCAGTTCACACTTTCTCTGCCTGTCACCTCACTCATCTTTTTTTCAGAATGGGTGTCATGTTGTGTTCAAACATTTGGGGTTGGTAAGAATGTTTTTTATGGTGTTGAAAAAAGACTCTTATCTTCACCAAGACTGCATTACATTGAAAATGTGCTTACTGTGTGCAAAGTATATATAATTCATAATGGAGCAGTTGTATACATAGTATACACACTGCATACTAGAAGATTAATTTGAGAGTATGGAGATATGCCATTCTGGACATAGCCATACTCTGCGATTTATGCTATACAGTATATATAAATGTAATCTCATGAATATTATATAGTTTGTGTGTCTGTGTTTTAGGGCAACCCCAGGCTTCAGGCTGAGACTGACTGTGTGCAGCATCTCAACAATCAGCTGAGAAGAAACCGTCGTCATCATCGCCGGCACATTGCCCAACAGCAGAGGGCAGCACTGAGACGCATCCGACAGTTGCAGCAAACTGTAAGTTGCAGATAACTCCACCTCCGCCTTCATCAGCCAACTACGCTACACTGCTGTATCTAGTTTAATATGAATCTGTGATGTGTGTTTTCAGCCCAGTGTAAGCACAGTGCATAGAGAGAGACAACCGGGTCAGATGGTCACATGGACCGGGCCGGGCTTCGCTCGGGTTAAAGACGGCGCTGGCCTCGAGTTCACCATCAGCAACATCCCTTACGCTATGGAATATGACATTATGATCAGATATGAGCCAGAGGTGTGTGGTCTGAAACACCTGAGAGATTGTTTCGAAACATGGTAGCTGATTACTAGCTGGTAGGTCATCTTAGACCAGCCTACAAACAGCAACCAGCTAGTCATACTACTTAGTAAGTAATCACCATCTGGAACCAGCTTAGACCAGAAACCAGCTACCACGTTTCAAAACACAAATAAGTTTAAACTGGTGTAAATGTCCTTAAACACTGTGAAAAATTATTTTCTTCCTTAGTATTTTTTACTTAGTATTTTAGTATTTACTTAGTATTTTTGTCTCATTTTCCAATATAAACATTCTTAAATCTATACAGTTAATACAATAAAGAAGGAAAATTACATCATATAAAGTTTTGTTTTTCTGAAAAATGTATCAAAATTAAGTGAGTTTAAGCTTAAAACAAGAAAAAAATATCTGGCAGTGAGGTCAGAAAAATAATTCAAAGATTAAACAGTTTTTTTTTACCTCATTGACTGTGCATAAACTCACTTAATGTTGATACATTTTGCAGTTTTTTTTTTTTTTTCATTTTGTTTTCAGGTAAATGTATTTTGATTAAAGAAATATTTGTACTGGACAAACATACAAGGTTTTTTCCCCTAAATTTCTAAAAACAAATTGTAGTGTATTTACTTAATAAAATATCCCAAAATCTCATCTTTGATTTAAAGTTAATGATATTATTAATCATTTTGTCTGTTCTTTTTTGTTTGTATACAGTCCACAGAGGACTGGGAGGCTCTAGTGAGCATCACGTCCCTGGATTTACCCACAAGTCTCCGCTGTGGAAACATGCTGCCCACAGAGCAGATATACACAGTCACAATGTCCCACCACAGGAGGTAATATCATTGTGTTTATGTCTGTGTGTGTCCGTGTTTACCTGACATATCAGGAATGCTTTGTATTGGGATGCAATTACGCATTGATATTTCTTTGTAAGCACTCCATTCATAGTTAGTGTAGTGTAGACTTATGTATTATTGCGTATTATGTACAAAGTACTATTTTAAAGCTTGTTTAGCCCACCCTCACTTCATGGGAAACAGAGTTCCACGGCAGTTGTTTTGATCATTTACCTGCAAGGGGTGAGTTTTTGGGTGCCATTGCAATCTGAGAAAATGAAAGGAGACAGGGAGTCAGGTGAGTTCAGGAAGTTCAGTCTGGATATATTACCGGTCTAAGTCTTTCGATGGGAAAATAAAACCCAGCCAGGAGATAAGACTTCACAGACATTGTCAGGCTGGTGGAGCTGCTGTCTAACTGAGGGAAACTAAATAAGGGTGGCTGTCTGGTGCTGGAAAGGGATTTGAGTCAATGAATGTTGCTAACATAGGGAAAGGAAGCAGCTGTATGTGCTCCACCCAATTAAAGCTGGTGAAATATAGTGGTAGTTTGTGAATAAAAATACTAATCATATCTCACATGGTACTTTCCTATTTCTGTGATATTCACTACCATTCAAAAGTTTGGGGTCAGTAAGATATTCATTTATTTTATTATTATTTTATTATTTTTTCCCCCAAAAAATATTAAGGTTTTTATTAGAATGGTAGAGTTATTAGAATATGATCTGGAGGATCATGTGACACTGAAGACTGAAGTAATGATGCTGAAAATTCAGCTTTGCCATCACAGAAATAAATTACATTTGAAAACATATTCAAATTACATTCAAATAGATAATAGTTATTTTAAATCACAAAAATATTTTACAATATTACTGTTTTTGCTGTATTTTTCTAATTAAATAATTGCAGCCTTGGTGAGCATATGTAAGAGACTTTCTTTTTTTCCCTTCTTTTCGATCAAGTAAATCAGTCTTGGATAAGCATTAAAACAAACTTTTGAATGGAAGTGTGTACATCTTCAAAATGTGCTTTTATTTCAATTGGAAAAGTTTTATATGATTATGATCTTCTGAAATAGGTCACAGTGTTTTGTTATGCCATAACATTTCTTTGTATTATATTTTTTAAGTCCTAAAACGTTATTTAGGATGTTAATTAGACATTAAATTTAAGATTTTTATTGGATCCCATCAGATTTTTGGACCTCATTGTATATGTTTAGACATTTTTAATTGATTTGTAGAGTAAAGGGAAAGAAATGTGCATGATTAGACTGTTAATGAATATTGTTAATAATGGTTTGTAACACTTGACAGGTATGTTGAAATGCCAAGGCCCTTTTGTTTTGAGCCAAACAACCAGTATGTGGTGTCCATCCGTTTCCAGCGTCATGCCGTGTCTCACCGACATCTCACTGCCTTCACCCTGATAGACTCAGTAAGGATCCTCTCTCATTTACCATTATCAGTCATTTTTACATATTATTAAAAGCTTAAAGGGAAAGTTCACCCAACAAAGAAAATTGTCATTAATTACTCACCCTCATGTCGTTCCAAACCCTTCATTCATCTAACAAACACAAATAAAGATATTTTTGATGAAATCCGAGAGCTTTCTGACCCTGCATACTAGACAGCAAGGGTCCTACCATGTTCAAGGCCTAGAAAGATAGTAAGGACATCATTAAAATAGTCCATGTGACATCAGTGGTTCAATTGTAATGTTTTGAAGCTATGGGATTACTTTTTGTGTGGAAAGAAAACAAAAAGAACTACTTTATTCAACTATTTCTTCAACGTTTTTTTATTTTTTTTGCGCACAAAAAGTATTCTCCTAGCGTCAAAACAGTCCATCAGTGGTTCAACTGTAACATTTTAACGATGCCCATAACTAAATAATGAGTAATTAATGACAGAATTTTCATTTTTGGGTGAACTATCCCTTTTTAAAACGAGGAAAGCATGTGTTGCAATTTCCTAACCACAGTTAAAACAAGCACTGCCCCCTGCTGGTGCAATTACATAATTGTTGAGACTTCTGTTGATCTAATAATGACAAATGCTTACTCTTTATCTCTCTCCCCACAGCTTGTACTTATACCCAGGAATGATGAGCTCCCAGGTTTCCAGGGTGATGACGGCCCAGATGAGAGTCGACGCCAGGAGATGGAGTTGTACATGTGTTTGGATTCCTTCATGACCTTGCCAATGCCTGCGCTGGCCGAGCTGTGCACTACACTCATCTGCAGCATCTCTGCGATCATGTATAACGGTGCCCTGGGTGAGTCACACAGTGATGAGGTCAAAGCTGAAGATCCCTCCACAATGTCCTGTCAGAACAACAGTCACATCACAACACATCATTTAATTGTTTATTCAGATCAATCTCATGCTGTTGTTTAGATTCTTACGAATGGCTTGATAATAGTTTGAACTTTTTATTTCTGCAGCATGTCAATGTGACCCTCAGGGTTCACTGAGTGCCGAGTGTGACAAAGTCGGAGGTCAATGCCACTGTAAACCCAATGTTATTGGCCGTAAATGTGATCAGTGTGCACCGGGGACGTACGGATTTGGGCCATATGGCTGCACTGGTAAGAGTCAGAGGAGAATAAGCATTTTAATTGATATTTAAATGAATAGGGCCGTCTTTGTTTTTTTATATCATAACTGTTTATTTTTTCACAAATGTTAGTTTAAGATTTGAATTAAATTTGACACATTTCTCATTGTTCCTCACTCCCCTTTCTCTGCCTGCAACAGTATGTGACTGCCACTCTCAGGGCTCTGTAGGGCATCAGTGTGACCCCGTGACAGGCCAGTGTCCGTGCCGGCATGGGGCGACTGGCCGCCAGTGCTCTGAATGCCAGCCGGGTCAGTGGGGATTTCCAAACTGTAGACAGTGCCAGTGTAACGGCCATGCGGAGAGCTGTGACCCTGAAACAGGTGCCTGCTATGAGTGCCGAGACTACACAGTTGGACAGTTGTGTGAGAGGTGAGAGACTGCTTAATGAGGTCAATACACTGACTAAATCAATGTTGACAAATTACATTTGAGTCACTGATTAAAGTCACAAAGTGATGCATGCCATGCAAAGGAGGGTGAAGCTGTCACAATCTGTATATCAAATATGACAAATTATTAAAGTAAATTCATTAATAAATATAGATATTTCTATATTAAATACTGACTTCAAATGTTTGAATGGTAGTGTAAGATTTGTTGATTTTATTCTGCAAGGATGCATTAACTTGACCAAAAATGACAGTAAAGACTTTTACATTTTTGCACTGTCTATTTCAGATAAATGATTTTTTTTTTACTTTGTATTTGTCAGAGAATCCTGACAAAAAAATGCATCATGGTTTCCACATAAGAAATGTTTCTTGAGCAGCAAATCAGCATATTATAATGATTTCTGAAGGATCATGTGACACTGAAGACTGGAGTAATGGATGTAGAAATTTCAGCTTTGCCATAGAAATAAATTATATTTTAAAACACATTCAAATAGATAATAGTTATTTTAAACAATTATTTTAAATCAATATTTCACAATATTACTGTTTTACTGTGTTTTTCTTATGAAATAATTGCAGCCTTGGTGAGCATATATACTGTAAGAGACTTTCAAAAAGAGTAAAAATAAAAGTAAAACAGTAAAAATGTAATCTTTTAAATACAAAAAATTTACAAAATACTGCATAAAATATTATGTTTAATAAATAATAATTAATATGTGGTATTATGCTAATATGCATGTATCCATAGGCTGCCCTGTAATAAGTGTAGTGAGACAAGACTTAAAGTAATTAATTAGAAATAAAATGAATAAGATATTATTCTCTAAAGATGTGTATCTATTATTCTGTCCTTTCTTACTTTAGGTGTGTAAACGGTTTCTATGGTAACCCAATATTGGGTTCCGGCGAGCACTGTCACCCCTGTCCATGTCCAGGACACCCTGACAGCGGACACTCCAATGGAGCTTCCTGTCACACAGACTATGCCTCCAACCAGATCCTCTGCCAGTGTGATGAAGGATATGCAGGTAAAATAGTGTCTCAAAATCAATAGTCTATAATTCTCATTAAGTAGGTTTACTGACAGTGTCCTCTCTCAGGTCCTCGCTGTGATCGCTGCGCCCCTGGGTACTATGGGGATCCTGAGCAGCCTGGCGGGATGTGCTGGCCGTGCCAATGCAACGGGAACATTGACCCCCAGGACCCAGAGTCATGTGACCCACGGACCGGCCAATGCCTCAGGTGCCTGTATAACACAGACGGCCACTCTTGTTCTGAGTGTAAACCAGGTTATTTTGGAAATGCACTCGCTCAGGACTGTAGGCGTAAGTACAGTGACTCTAAAGCTTCAAAACATAATTGCATTTACAATGAATTGGAAGTGAATTTATGCATTTATGTGTAATTCTGCACTCTGTCTTGTCCTGCAGGCTGTACTTGTGTAACTGCAGGCACTGTAGATGACTACTGTACTGATGGAGTGTGTCACTGTGATAAACGGACTGGCCAATGCCCCTGCAAGCCAAACATCATTGGCCACAACTGTGACCAGTGCGCCCTCAACCACTGGAACTTCGGCTCAGACTTTGGATGTGAACTCTGCGAATGTGCTCAACCAAATTCCCTCAGCACCCACTGCAACATGGTATGTCCTGTGGCATACAGTATCTTTCTTTATCATTACATCTGTACTTTATCAGGGTTAGTCTCTCAAGATTGAAACCTCAACATAAAACTTGCTATAATAATAAATACATAAGTTGAGGTAAAGTAACATGAGCAGACGTGACTATACATTACAACAGGGGTAGTCAAACCCCCAAATGGGATGAAATGTACATGGCAACTGTTTATTGTCATGCATAAACATGCAAAAACATTTAATGCTACTAAGCTTATTTATATAAATGGCATGTTTCTTTTGTTATCTCCTCATGAGAACGATAGGGTAGAAGGGGAACAGACGATAAATTACAGAGACAATAAATATAAAGAATATACAATAAAGTATAAGACGATAAAAACAAAATGCAATAAAGGACAAAACAAGGAGGCATAGCAAAAATAAACAATGATAAAAGTATATGTACTTTACTTCTTTCTTTTTTAATTACCAATATATATGCTACAAAAGTTCAAAAGGGTCCGAAAGATTTTTTAAATATATTAAAATTTTTATTCAGCAAGGATGTATTATGTTTCAAAAGATTTCTATTTCAAATAAATGCTGTTCTTTTGAACTTTCTGTTCTTCAGATAGTCTTGAAAAAGTTTCTTGAGCACCAAATCAGCATATTAGAATTATTTCTGAAGGATCCTGTCACAATGAAAACTATAGTAATGGATGCAGAAAATTCAGCTTCGACATCACAGGAATAAATTACTTTTTAAATGTATTAAAATATAAAATTGTTATTTTAAATTGTAATAATATTTATTATTTTTTACTGTTTTCAATCAAATAAATGCATCATTGATGAGCATAAGATACTTCTTTCAAAATATTATGACACCAAACTTTTGAATGATAGTGTTTCTTGCAAAATTAAAAAAATTTAAAATTAAAAAGACAAACTAGAATAGATACCTAAATATTTATTACCTTAAACAGTTGTATCAGACATTTTAGACTTACATTACGATCAAAGATGCTTCAGATGACATTTATTTATTTATTTATAATTAATTAATCTCATTTATTTATTTATTTATTTTTGTCTGAAGAGGGACATGGATTTGAAAGTTTTTCTGGCTTAATAATTTTCTTCTTCTGCCTCTGTACTTACTTGTAGTTCAGTGGCCAGTGTCATTGTCAGCCAGGTTTTGGAGGGCGACAGTGCAGTGAATGTGAGGCGTTTCACTGGGGTGATCCCAGAGTGCAGTGTGAAGGTGAGTAGTGCACATACAGTACACTTACTCCTGTTTCTTCTGTGTCATCTCATTATTCCTTTATCTCCCTCTAATCAGAGTGTAACTGCCACCCTCTGGGCTCCGAGATGGCTCAGTGTGACCGTTTAACAGGAGCGTGTGTGTGTAAGGAGGAGGCTTCAGGACGTCGCTGTGACGAGTGCGCCCACGGCTTTACCGGAAACTTCCCCAAGTGCGTTCCCTGTCATCCCTGCTTCCAGCTATGGGATGATGCTGTGTGCCAGATCGGCCGAGATCTGACCCACATCAAGGATGTCATTGCCATGATCCTGGAAAAGGGTGAGGTTCCCGGAGTCAACGATAGCCGCATACGTGAGCTGGAGAAGAAGCTCGCACAGATTCAAGACCTGATTCGAAATGGAGACAGAGAGGGAATCTATAACCTAATAAGCCAGGCCATTGATGACTTGAGGTAAAGCTTGCACACAGTGGGCGGCACTGTAAATGTATTTTTACTTTAGTAAAGCTTGCAGACAGGGCCTAAAAATCATTTATGTCACTTGCATTAACAAAGGTTGCATTATCAATCTTGCAGTTAAATTTAAACTATGTATTATTTTGCAAACGCTATTTTATTATGCACCGAACATAAATTGTTAGTTGCATTGGCACTTTGCGAGTATAATTTTTGACTTTGGTTTCACGTTACATGAAGATAATTGTAATTTTCTTTCCATTTAAATGGACATATTTTCAGAGCGGAGATAGCTTTGACTGATGGGCGTCTGATGGGCGTGAGTTGGGAGCTGAATGTGACGGCAAACCTTGACAATGCTCTGAAACGAAATCTAACTGCACTGGAGAAAGAACTGAAAGACTTGAACAATACGCTTCACCGACTGCACAGAGAGCTGGAGAACTACCATACTGCTGAATTGGCAGGTAAAGTAGTATTTTTTTTTTTGTTAAAAAAATATAAGATATGACATTGTTACCTTCCACTTTCCCAGTCTAGGGTTGGGAGTGGGAGTAACAGGTTAACTTAAGCTTATAAAAAAAAAAGTAATGAACGAAAAATAAAACGTGGAGGAATCACTCCAGTCCTCTGCCCCAGAAATGCAAGACAACCACTTGGTTTAGGTAAACTTAGACAATTTATTTAAATCAGCAAGAAACACGGAAGCAATAAATGTCTTCAGGAGAAGGCCTGGCCAAAACAACAAACAAAACAGCAGCTAACTTACAGGAGGAGTACTAAATAACAAAACATAACATATCAACAACAAAAGCTTTCCTCAACTCCCTCCCTAACCAGAAACAGGGATAAACGGTGAGTACAAAATAAAATGGCACCCTCTCCCTACAGCTTCCAATTTAATCATAAAGCAAACAAACAAACAAAAATTACAATACCTTTTTAATACCTTAACAAAGAAACTAAGTTAAAGTAGTCACACTACCTGTATAGTATCAGCACAACACTGCTGGACAACAGGAATACACTATAACAATCAAAAGTTATTCCATGAAGAAATGTTCAAAGTTTGTGCCACACTCAACAGACTTAATAAACAACACCCAACACAAGTCTGGAGCAGGGGAGAAGTGACTCCACAATGGCTACGTTTACATGCAACCAAATAATCTGTTTGTAATCGGATTGACGGCTCAATCGGACTGAAAAGCCTTCATGTAAACACCTTAAT